>NC_091952.1:162715771-162826847 GCF_031021105.1 Erythrolamprus reginae | reverse complement strand
CTCCTATATCTAATGTCTTCCTCATTCTTTAACTGAGACCACTCCCCCATTGTTATATCAGACCCCTCTAGTGGTTCCTCGGGTTCACTCAGGTCACTTTCCCCTCACTCTCACTCTCTGCATCAGCGGGCAAGTCCCCTGGCCCAGGGTAACCAGAGGGGGACTGGCTCATCCTCCTCAGAATCTGTAATGACCAGAAGTGGACAAGAAGCACTCACAACATCTTTTATATTTGTTATGGTAGAAATTGTGACCTCTATTTAAAAGATCATTCTTCCAGCTACTTCTTGCTCTAATAAAAACATACTCAAGAGTGAAAGCATTGGAAGAGAGCTGGGGGGGGGGGAAGAAAAATGAAAGCAACTCCTTTTATTATATTTTCCTTGTTCCCTTGTAATTCAGCATTTGCATCAGGACCCCTGAATTTCACACAGCGGTAGGCTACCAATTTCAGCCCTACCGGAATGCGCCAGGATTGTGGCCAGTGCGCGTGCCCAGTGCATGCCCATTCCCGGTGCATGATTCAGCTCCTGCACATGTGCAGAAGCAAAATCGTCCACGAAGACATGCATGCGATATTTCTGGGGGGGGGAAACGTGGAAATTGGAGATAAGAGCTGCTGGTCATGAGCGGCCAGCAAAATAAGGTAAGAGCTATGCTGCCAGCCCCTGCCGCCCTGCCCCGATGCCCCCAGACCACTCCCATTGCTGCTGCCACGCTACCGGCCACCATGCTGCCAGCAGCCACACTGTTGCCCCCGCCCCTGATGCTGGCATGAATGATGAGAGCTACTGGCTCCCATCAGGCCTGCCACGTTGGCAGCTGCCAATATGCTGTCTCCCGCCCCCTAATGCCAGCACAAGCGATGGGAACAGCCAGCATTGCCAGATGCTGCCACGCTATCCCCTGCCTCCAGGTGCTGGCACGAATGATGGGAGCTGCAAGCTCCTATCCTCCCACCACATTGACAGCCACTACCACGCTGTCCCCCACCCCCTGATGCTGGCACAAGAGGTAAGAGATTGCTCTTATCTGCAATCTCCTGTTTGATGGGCCATGGCACAGGGAGCAGGCAGGGTGGCCCCGAGCTCTGTGCTCTCTCATGTGTGCCAGAGAGATGCCTGCGGTGCAAGAGAGCAGAGAACAGGCCACGCAGCCAGAGCTCGGGCGGGCAGCTGTTGCTTGCTGGCCCCCAGCTGCTGCTCTAGGCGCTACAGCAAAATTTGACTGTTGTGCAGGTGTAGCAGCCCGAAAATTTCATGTTGACGTCCTTGCGGCAGCGAGATTTGGGTAAAAATTGCCATTTCTTTGCTTCGGCACATGTGGAGAAGCAAAAAATTGGTAATTTTACCGTAATCGCGCTGGGTACTCATACACGGCATGTGCATGCCCAGTGGCAACGGAGTAGGCCTACACATTCTGTTGCCACTACTGGAACCGCGTTCTGGGTGTTCTGGCTCGTAGCTCATCACTGGTGTCACAGGACAGTTCCAAAAAATTGCATCTTCTGAAGTGAGAAAAAGCAGGCTTCAAAATAGAATTGATAAAGGTAAAAGTTCCACTCATACATATGTGCTAGCCATTCCTGACTCTAGGGGGCAATGCTCATCTTCAATATAAACCTGCCCGAAGACATCTCTGTGGACTTTCTGTGCACATATCTACTGTAGTTCTCTGGTTTCATTGCAGATGGATGGCCAAAGGACTACTATCAAGAGAAGGAGGAAAAATATTGCTGTTATTATGCGGTTCAGGCCATTAGCTATCTAAAGAGTCCTTGGAGAGGGGTGGCATACAAATCTAATAAATAAGTAAGTAAGAAAGAAAGTAAGTAAGTAAGTAAACAAACAAACAAACAAACAAACAAACGAAGAACTGATGCTTTCTCATGTCTACTATCTAATCTATATAAAGGTGATACATGGATGATATAGATAATAGCATTTCATTTATGTTTATCCAAAGATCACCAGGAATAATGTTGGCACTTCCTATGAGGTCTCCTTCAGAACAAAATTTTGCTGTATCATAAGCTACAGCAAGCAGAAATTATATCTTTGTATAATAGATGAATAGGTCTTAAGTGCAAGCAATACATTCAAGAAAGCTAAGGTGATTGTTGTCCCACTGTTTCAAGCCACATTAGATGAAACCAGAGCCATTGCTCCTGAATAATGCAAAGAATATGCAAGGTTTTTTGGCAAAAGGAGACTCTTATGACATTCAGATCCCAAATGCTTGTGCTAGTGTTAATTTGCTACCAACATAATAATCCTGAGCTGCTAACATACCGTTATGGTTTTATGATATTGCATTTATTCACTTATCATTGCTAACAAAAGCCCAGCACTAAGTGGTTTGAGAGAGATTTTTCAAACTTCTTACAGGATCCAATGTTTCATTAAAATTATCAACGAGATGTTGCACTTTTGCAACACAAGCTCTGCCCTTTTTGTACTGCAACATCTATATAAAAAGGATTCTGTTTGTATTGTTACAACAATACAACACTGTTTGCATTGTTTGCTTCCTCCCTTATTCTTCTGTGGACACTTTTGTATAGTGGACTATTAATAAAGCATATCTTAAATGAGAAGTCCTGCACTCAGTCACTCAAGCCTGATTATCTTATTCTGGGAATACTGTAATGCGCTCTATAGGGGTTTATGTATGTGGCCATTAATTGCAGCAAAAACAAAAAATTAAAAAATGGCTTGTCACGAGAGCCTGATGTTGGTTTGGTCTGTGTTTAGTTCAGGATCACCCAAGCAGATGGGCAACACCATTTGGAGGAGCAGACCTCACTATCATGATCTGAAAAGGGTACCCTTCACCTGCAGGAAAAATATTAGGATGATGATGATGACAATGACTCTATATGGAACTACCCTTGAAGAATATCCAGAAGCTTCATTTGGTGTAGAACATAGCTGCCTAGGCAGTTCTTGATGGTCATAAGCTAGGCTTCATTGTGAACTTCACAGCTGGTGGATTGCATATGGGTCTTATTCAAGGTATTAATTATCACATTTGCATGGCATGGTTCCAGGCTATTTGAAAAACCAGTTCATCCCAGTGCGGTTAGCCCACCACACCAGCACTAGAAGAATCAAGCTGTGGACTCTACCAGCCAAGGAATTTTGCCTGGTGGGATGCAGAAGAACCTTTTGTCATGTCTCCTGTCCTCACCTTGGGGAACATCATGCTCTCCAAGGGGAGATCAGCAACCAACCTTTTTACTTCCCAAAAGGCTTTGAAGACATGGCTGTATAGCATTAACTATATCCAATATCTCAAGACATGTTTTGGCAAATGGTCAGATAGAAATGAAATATTGATTGTTTTAAAGATGGGAATATTGAATCTCAGAATCACATTCTACTGTATGGTCTTTTTTCCTGAGATATAATATTTTTAGCCCATTCACAGGTTGAATAGAGAAATTCTATACAACTTCTTGTGGCAGATTAAGATCCCATGATAACTCTTGCTATCACAATTAAGATCCCACAATAACTCTTGCTGTCATAAAGTTTGTAGCCTATAGATTTCATATTCTAGGACAACAACTTTGTTTTTTATTGTGTATGCTCCAATGCATTTTGTATTATATTTTGCATTCTCTTTTGTACATTTGGATCTGTGATTCATAATATAGTTAAATAAACAAGAATTTCCATTGGAGTCAGTTAATATTTTTAATGGCTTAATGTCCGTGCAGCAATTTTCTTGATCCTTCAGGCCTTCCGATACAAATGGATACATCATGTTCTATATTGTATTAATTCCATTACAGCCAGCCAAAGCATCTGAGGCTTTTCTGTGGAATTACACACCATTGCTTATGCAATCATTAACAATCTGATCAATCTGAACTCCCCCTTTCCCCCAAAAAAAATATACAAAGGCATTTGGATAGAAAAACTACCATTAGTATCATTCAGGCATTGGACTGAAGTTCCAGGTAAGCCTGCCTTAGGGTTATTGATTTATATGTTATGCTTTCATTTATATTATTATTATGGTTTGTTGCAAAGTCAAGCAGATGTTCAGACTAGGTTTGGCATTTTTCTCCACCTCTCAAATCCTTTCCAAGGTTAGTTTATTGTGGAACAGTTGTGGATGTTTGATGGTATTAAAGGTATTGTGATAGGATGTTAGTTGTTCTGAATAAAGCTGCCTTTTCAATTGATTGTTAGTAATTTTATCAAGCCAATGGTATTCAAATGATGCTCTAGATGTTTCTGAATTGCACTCAATGTGCTTATTATTTATTATTACATGGTATTAATTGCACAGAATCACATTGTGTGATAGCCATACCAATTGATTGAATAGGTAAACCAGCAAATAAATACAAATTACCAAATCAAAAACAGATGGCGTAGGGCATTAAGGTAAGGAGATATAAGAAGAAGAAGAAGATGTGGAAAAGCAATTTTAAAAGCAATGATAGGATGGATGATGAGAAAAAAGAATTGAAGGAGAGACCAGACTGTCGAAAGAGAGACTAGTCTTGTGAAAGATGTAGCTACTAGAAAAAAGTCTTTTGGAAATGTATTGTTTACTAAATTATTATATTCATTTATATTCAAGTTAAATCTCTTGGGGAGAGGCAGATTAAACATCCCACTAAAGAAAACAATTACTGTAAATAAATAGAACTTGATTTGTCAACAAAATGGTTTTTCTCCCTACACATATGTAAAATGTTGTACTTGTTTCTGTTTTATCCAAAATGAAATGCAACAACAGACCTTTTCAGATTTATTTGGAACTGAATTTGTCTATAGAGAAATGCTGGAATATAGGTACATGTGAACATGAATTCAGTAACAACACAGTAACCAATTTTGACAATGATGGTCTGGCATCATTTTTCCTAGTGAGCCTAAATAACCTTTCATTACAAAACAAAAACAAAAAACAAAACAAGACAAAAAAAACAACAACAATGGCTAAATTTATTTGAGTGAGGAAAATTATAAAAGAGAATGAATATACAATTAAGAAACCATTATTTATATTCAAAGTCATGAGTTTTGCTTCTCAGATATAATAGTTTTCTGCAACCCCACAAGACCAAAGGAAACTGCCTATAAATCATGTCTGTAGGGATTATTTCTCATGCTACTCTATCAAGTCTCTGTTGAGATGTCACTTGAAATCTATCTCCAGTGCTCACTTCTAGAATTTATGAAAATTTTGTCCCTAGTTTTAAGATAGGTACATCCATGCACGAGCTACAGAGGGCGGGGAAAATATTTACTGACCCCTCACATCCTGGACACAAATTGTTTCAACTCCTACCCTCAAAACGTCGCTACAGAGCACTGCACACCAAGACAACTAGACACAAGAACAGTTTTTTTCCGAACGCCATTACTCTACTAAACAAATAATTCCCTCAACACTGTCAGACTTTCTACTAAATCTACACTTCTATTCTACTAGTTTTTCTCATCATTCCTATCACCCATTTCTTCCCATGTTGACTGTATGACTGTAACTTGTTGCTTATATCCTAAGATTTTTATTAATATTGCTTCTTCATTGCTTATTTGACCCCTATGACAATCATTAAGTGTTGTACCACATGATTCTTGACAAATGTATATTTTATTTTATGTACTCTGAGAGCATATGCACCAAGACAAATTCCTTGTGTCTCCAATCACACTTGGCCAATAAAAAATCTATCTATCTATCTATCTATCTATCTATCTATCTATCTATCTATCTATCTATCTATCTATCTATCTATATCACAACAATCAGTCAGGCAGTAATGGCTAAAGAAGGAATGTTTGTTGCAATTAAAGATTACAAGACAAATTTGTCATATGTGTGATCTAAGCGAGATAGCATCCCGTCATGGATATTAATCCACAAGGGAACATAGATAAATATGTAAAAAGTTGCAAAGTTGCAAAGCATCCTTGAGCCCCTTTTTAAAATTGTCACCAGTCATTTTACCTGCCTGCCATCCTAACTTTGAACACATAACTTGCCTCCTCCTATTTTTCATCGCCAGCCCTATGAAGTGGACCAGACTAAGAAACCAATGCAATATAGGACATCACTACTTTTACTGTAATGGCTGTAGTGAGAGAATTTTGCAAGTCTGAATGTGCTTTCCCCCTTTCTCACTTTTTGTGAACTAGGAAGATTCTGAGATGTTTTCTCAAATTGGTTTCTTGGTCCATTGTCCTGGCAGTGAGATTTCCTGCTGCCCTTTTAGGCCATTGCCTATATCCTATATACTTACCATGAAGAAGTAAGAGGCTCTGGGCTGATGCCAACATCTTTTTTTCTCCAAACTATCTAACATAAACAATGACAATCTACAGTTCCCCAACTTCTTCAGACTTGAAAAAATCATCATAAATGTCCATAAACCATAAACAGAACACCTAGCCCACACTTTGGTTCCTTTCCATCTTATGTTCACACCATGGAGTGAAGATGTTCCCTTCCCTACAAAATATTAAAATACTTACTCTCCCATGAGATCAGTTACATAGCATCTGCAGGATACAGGTCAGTTCTCACCCAGGACCACCAGCCTGCTCCCATTTTCACTGCTAAGACTTGGAATCTCTATCCCAATGGATTTGAATATCCAGATCGCCATTTCCATCACTGATAGACAATATGACCAAACTGGAACAGACATCACTACTTCAATCACTGGCAACATCAAGAATGTCAATCTATTTTCCCAAAGCTGCTTACCCAAACTCTCATTACAACTTCATTGGCTGAAAGTTGTGTCCTGTTAATAAGAGGATCAGCATAGCTGTTGGAAGCATTGCACCTGCTCCACTAGAAGTCTTTTGGGCTGTGTGTTATAATTTCATTCCAGGTTGATTCATGAACCTCCGTCAACCAGAAAAAGTGATTGAAGAAGAGCTCCCATTAGAAAAGATGGGATGGTAAACAAAATTAAAACAGCAGGAGAGTGAATTAAGACCGAATTCCTATAGAATTTCTGTATCCTAAGTGTTCAGTATTATGGAAAAAGTCAGAATTGTTCAAATGAGATAATCTATGAATGCTGAGAATTCTTACAGAAATTGATTATTGGTCAGAGTAATTAAATTATAATTACCCTCAACAGTGTTTGTTTTTCCTTTTCCAATTCAAATATTGACCCAGAGAATTACACAATTGGAAAGAATCATCAAATCCAATCCCCTTCTTCTGATGAAGGTATCCAAACAATAATGTCCTTCTAGCTGCCTGCTTGAATAGAACCACTAAAGCAGATCTGGGCATTATATGGCTCGTGGGCCACATTTGGTCAATGGGTGATCTCAATCCAGCCTTTGGTGTTGGTGGTATTGGTGCCAGGGAGCACAGCTTTGGGAGTATCAGGGGTTGGGGTATGGCATTGGCAGCATCAAGGGTGTGGCATCGTTGGGGGGATGGAGCATTAGGCAGTGTCAGAAGCAGAATGGCAGTGACAAAGGAAAAAATAATTGTTCACCCTTGTACCTAAGTAACATTCACCACCTCTGAGTAATTTTTTTTAAATTCATTTGTCCAATACACAAATACATAGGAAGAAAAATAGACATGTAGTAATATATATAAGAGTAAAGTGAACTTAGAGGAGAGGATATATGAAAGAAAGAAAATATATATGATAAGTGAGAGAAAGGAAAAACAATTGGACAGGGGATGAAAGGCACACCAGTGCACTTATGCATGCCCCTTACCGGCCTCTTAGGAACCTGGAGAGGTCAATCGTGGAGAGTCTAAGGGAGAAATGTTGGGGGTTAGGGGTTGACACAATTGAGTCTGGCAATGAGTTCCACGCTTCGATAACTCAATTGTTGAAATCATATTTTTTACAGTCAAGTTTGGAGCGGTTCGTATTAGGTTTGAATCTGTTGCGTGCTCTTGTGTTGTTGCAGTTGAAGCTGAAGTAGTCATTGACTGGTAGGACATTGCAGCATATGATCTTGTGGGCAATACTCAAATCGTGTTTTAGGCGCCGTAGTTCTAGGCTTTCTAGGCCCAGGATTGTTAGTCTATTTTCGTAGGATATTCTGTTTCGAGTGGAGGAGTGAAGGGCTCCTCTGGTGAAATATCTTTGGACATTTTCAAGGGTGTTGATGTCTGAGATGTGGTATGGGTTTCAGAGAGATGAGCAGTAGTTTAGGATGGGTCTGGCAAAAGTTTTGTAGGCTCTTGTGAGTAGCGTGAGATTGCCTGAGCAGAAGCTGCGTAGGATCAGGTTAACAACTCTAGAAGCTTTTTTGGCTATATTGTTGCAGTAGGCTTTAGCACTTAGGTCATTCGATATTAGTATTCCAAGGTCTTATACTGAGTGTGGGTTGGCAGTGAGAGATTGTTTATTCAGTTCATATGTGTGGTTTGGATTCTTTTTGCCAATGTGGAGGGTAGAGCATTTGCTGGTTGATATTTGAAGTTGCCAGGTGTTAGACCAGTCTGAAACAAAGTCCAAGTCTTTTTGGAGAGTGAGTGTGTTGTCAGTGGTGTTGAAAAGTTTCACATCGTCAGCAAAAAGAACACAGTTGCTTTTGATATGGTCACAGAGGTCATTGATGTAGAGAATGAAGAGAGTAGGACCTAGTACGCTTCCCTGGGGAATGCCACTTATGACAGGGACGGGGGTGGAGATGGCGCTACCAATTTTGGCAATTTGTTGCCTGTTTGACAGGAATGCAGTAATCCTGGAGGAGTCCTGAGATGCCATAGGATTTGAGTTTTAGGAGTAGTTTGTCATGGACCACTGAGTCGAAGGCTTTGCAAAAGTCTATATAAATTGCATCAATTTATATAGACTTTTCCTTGGTCGAGGTGGGTAGTCCAAATGTTTTTGCAGTGAAGTAGTTGTAGGTTGCAGGATAATTTCTTTCTGAATCCAAATTGTTTGTTTGAGAGTAGGTTATTAGATTCTAAGTAGAGGGTGATTGATCAATTTATAATTGATTCCATGATTTTACAAGGGACGCAACAGAGAGATATTGGTCTGTAGTTGTCCACTAGTGAAGGGTCTCCTTTTTTGAAAATGGGGATGACTACTGCTTTTGACCACAGCTTGGGGAGCGTGCTGGTTCTGAAGGATTTTTGGAAGATAATGCTTAGGGGTTCAGCAAGAGTAGAAGAAAGTTTCCTTAGGAAGTATGCACAGAGACCGTCTGGTCCAGCAGATAGGGAAGGTTTGAGGTCACGGATTGCTTTTTCTGTGCGGTCTACAGTGAAGACGATTTGGGTTAGGTTTTTTAATGGGTTTGAGGTACGATTTGCAAAGATGGGGGAAGAGCCATTGCTGTTAACAAAAACAGAGCCAAAAAAAGAGTTGAAGAGGTTGGCTTTGGATGGGTCATCATGGTATTCTTTGTTATTGGGTCCTACGAGTGGTGGAATAGGTCTGGAGTCATTGAGTTTGTTGTTGACGAAGTTATAGAATGCTCGATTAGACTTGGTGCGAAGGAGGCTTTCCTCTTGTTTGCTGTGATAGTTGAGGCATTCTGCTTTTATTCATTGGCATAAGCTTTTGTAGCGGACTTTAAAGTTGGTTACTGGGCTTTTTTTGTTTCTACGCCAGAGGAATCTTTTTTTGGTTTGTAGTTTCTTTATCGAGACAGGTATGTTATTTTTTCATTTACCTCTGGAAGAAGTGAGTGGCACATGTAGTTCTATAAGCCTTTTGATTTGGAGTAAGAACATATTGTTGAGATCATCAGTGGTGATGCAGTTAGAGAACAAGGATTGCCAGTTAAGGATTGAGAGATTGGCATCTATGAGATCATTGTTCCTTTTATTGACTTCCTCTTAGAGTAATGAATTCAGAAATTCAGGAATGAAATGGAATGGAATGGAATGGAAGGGAATGGAAGGGAAGGGAAGGGAAGGGAAGGGAAGGGAAGGGAAGGGAAGGGAAGGGAAGAGAAGAGAAGAGAAGAGAAGAGAGCAGAACTAAATAGAATAGAATAGAACAGAGCAGAGTTTCAGGCTGAAGACAAAATGCCTGGATATTTTTGGCCTGCCACATTATGCTATGTTGGTTTGAGATTTTTCTTGATATGGGAACTTGGGGGAAGGGGTTAGCTGCATGCCATGACACATTCCTTTTTAGGTTCCCAAGCTCAGTTTTGTTCCGCAGCAGGCCAGAAGCTGTTGGGTGTTGCAGGATTACACTGGCAGAAGATGAATGGTTCATATGATGGCTTGTGGGAGGAGATGCGGGGAAATGAACTCTAACCTGGGTGGAGATAACCTTGTGACTTCAGATTCAGGCTTCTCTGGCTGTGCTAACATCAGAACTTTGAAGAAGGTAAAGCTTTGGATGTTGATTTATTTCTCAGATGTTTTTTGGGAATGCTGACACAGAGCAGAGCAGAGCAGAACAGAACAGAACAGAACACTTTATTGTGCAAGCATGTTCGACATACAAGGAATTTGTCTCCAGTGCATAAGATGTCAGTGTACATACAAACAACAAAGTAATATAATCAGGGGTGGGCAGCAGGCAGGATGGGGTGGAACGCAGTTCCGCCAGTGGAAATGAAGATGTGTGCACAGCTCCAGCTGATCAGCGGCTGTCACTTTCTGGATTACTGGTCTCGGCTAGGCTACCCTTTTTTTCCCTGCTGCTGCGCACTCCTTGCTTTTTTCCTCTTTCCTCCTTCCTGGCCTCAGATGAGCTTCCCTCTCTCTTGCCCAGCTCTCCTCCAGCCTCATGTGGCCACCTCCCATCTGAGGTGCAAGCAGAATGCATGGGTGGAAGCGGTGCTGGAAGCATTTATGCTTCTGGCAGCACCTGTTCACCTAGCTACTAAGCCTGAGGTGCAGGGTGGAACCAGGAAGAAGAGCACAGAAAACATGAAGCAAATTGTCACCCCAGTGAGCAACACTGGTAAGGTTATAAGTCAAGGACTTAACAGTTCACTTGAACGATGTTGGTCGTTCAATCAACTCCCACCTGGTCACATGGCCGGCAAACCAATCCTACCCAGTCATATGACCATTGAGCCACACCCACAAAGTCAGCCACACCCACAGTGTGGCAATAAAAATGTTGGCTGCCCATTACTGAATACAATCATAATACCCCCATAGAAGAAGGTAGTGGAGAAGCATAATAGTAATACAGCCATACTACATGGTTACATAGGACAGCACTATAGTAATTAGATATTTAGCAGAGTGCAAGGGAAAAATATTTTGTGTCTAGTTGTTTGATATGCAGTGCCCTATACCAGCATCTGAGATTAAGGGTTGAAATGTTTATGTCCAAGATGTGAGGGGTCTGTAAATATTTTCACACACACACCCTTTTTTTGACCCATATAGTATAGACATCTTCAATGGAAGGCAGGCTGGTTGAAAATGTTTTTCCCCAGGCCTAACTATCCAAGTCTGTTCATGTCCTGTTTGGTTCTGTAGCAAAGCAGGCACTTACAGAAATACAAATGACAGACTCAATAATTTCCCTGTAGAACTGTTATCAAAAGTTGCTGGGGCAGTCTGAACTTTCATGAAAGAAGATTATACTTTGTTGTGCCTTTTTGATGATGGTTCTAATATTGGCTGTCCATTTCAAGTCCTGTGAAATTATAGAATTCAGCTATTATAGCAGTGGGTTGCTCTTTGTTCAGCCTGGTTTTGTGAACTGGTAGTGGCGGTGGTGGGAGGCTCTTCATCCGCAAACCAGTAGCAACGGCATTTAGAATCCAGTATTGAATTATTAATACTGTGCTGTCTAATATTGTAAGAGGTAGTAGAATAGGAGGCCCTTTTAAATCTACCATCATCTCTACAGTTTTGAGTGTATTCAGATCCAGATTGCACTGGCTGCACGACAAGGGCAATTTTCACTCTCCCATTTGTATGCAGGCTCATCACCATCTTGAATGAGATCACTGACTGTTGTATTATCTGCAAATTTCTGTACTTTAACTGAGGGATCCCTCAGTTGTAATTTTCCTTCTTAACAATTCGGTCCACTTAGAGTCCCTAGGAAATTGAGCAGCATAGAAATTGAAGAAATAAATAATTGTTCAAGGTCTTATACTCCAGAACTATAGGAAAATTATCTTACTTCTTTTTCTACATAAAATTTGAATCTATACCCATCTTAACTAGAAAGAAATATCATTGTAACATGATAATTTAGGAAGGGCAAAATTCTTAAGCATTTTGACCTAGCTATAAACCTAATCTGGCATCTTATTTAAATTAGAAATAAATCCTTGCCCATCTGAAGAATGTGGCTAAGATTGGTAACCGCATATGTGTGACTTAGAAACTAGACCCTCAGAAAACAGTATGAACAGGAAAAAACTGAAAATGCAAAAACAGTGGAGTTGAACTGAAGAAAGGAATGACAAAAGGATTGCTTAGAAAACACTTAAGGCATTTCCCTGCCTGAAGGCAAAAAGCATATATGCATGATCTCTTGCTTACAATTTGACTTGTTCTCTTTATGTAAACATTTAAGCAGTTTATGATAATAATGTAAAGAAAGTGATGAAATGAAGACAGATAATTTAGCTGGATTATATTAAAAAAAGAAGCAGGTACCACTTGGTACTTTCCCGGACAGTAAGCACAATAGGAAAACTGTCACTATGCAGCAATTAGGGAGATATGTCATGGACAGCAGGCTCTCCCCTGACAGTAGTAAGGAAGTATAAAAGGATGAGTACTGAATTTTGTGTTCTCGATAAATGTCACACCCACCTAAGTCATGATGTACATCTAGCCAAGTTATTCTGGCACCTGAGGCAAAAATAGAGAGAGAAATCCCACAAGGACCAATTTTTGTACTCTGCAATTAAAATATAATATTAGCAAAGTAACTAATGAATGCTTTGCAGAACTTTCAAAATTCCTGCCTGGGCCTGCTGGCTTCTAAAGCTATTTGATAAGATATTACATTCCAAATATGAAGGTATTTTAAAATGGAATATTTCATGCCCCACATGGGCCCGTTGCTAAAACAGAAAGCAAAGCCTCCCAGTTCCCCTCAAAAAGGCAACCTACTGTATCTGTGTATTTTCCTCTTTTCTCATGGGAAAGAAATAGCTTGAGCAGGAGGAATGTATTTGAAATCAAATTGCAAGTAAAAAGAACATCAGTGAAATTCTATTTTGGAGCAACAGATTGCCTAGTGAATAATTAATGAGAGTTACATACAGAAATATTTGTTCTGTATAGCTGAAAATTAGGAATTGCAGAAACAAATTCCCTTTCTCTGTGACAGCTTTATGAGAGTAACAAATATATATTTAATTACCTTTATGATCAATCTCCATCTTAATTCAACTTGATGTTATCTGTACCTGTGCAAAATGGATGGCTGTTGCATTCACTCTGAGTAAATCATGTAATATACCCACACAGATAATTTAGTTATGTCAAAATGAAATGATATTCATCACGTAGAATAGAAAAATAGAAATTAAGATAAGATATTGTGCAGAAGACAGAACACCTGCTATTGCCATCCAATAGCATTCTGCATATTAGTGTGTGTGCATGTTTCTTTGACAAATATCCTGAAACATCTTTAAAATAGTTCTTTTTAATTAATTACTGTTTTCATATGTAAGGCATATCTGCACTGCATTCATTTAAACTGTTTCTGCCCTGTGGTCTTAGCAGCTGAAGTCTAAGTTGGTTTATAAAAATATATATCCAGACTGAGATACACAAATAATGACATGTAAGATTTGGTCTGGACTGCAAATTAGTATGCTCTTCCATGTATAAAGGCTTTACCTATGGTGGCTATAGAAACAATGAAATGTTGAAAATACCAGAGGTCAAACATTAGTAGGCAAATGTCTTAGAACTAAAACTTACATACTAGGTAAATTGCATGACTATTGTGCTATTTTAATACAAAAGGTACAAATAGACTCTAAGATGATCACTGATCAGGCAACTATTGCCTCAGCTGAGGAGATAGCTAATGAACTGTTGGGTTTAGCCTGTAAGTGAAGTCCATTCAAACTACAGTGCATGAGAGCATTCAAGGTTTAAGCTTAAGTTAAGTTTATTGGATTTATATGCGGCCCCTCTCCGAGGACTCAGGGCGGCTTACAATATATAAAAGAAACAACATATATCAAAATCCAAAAAATTAAAATTCAAAGTTACAACTAAAAACTAAAGAACCAATTAAAATACATACATAACCATTCAATCATCAAACTCACTATACATTCATCGCCCAGGGGGGGAGAATCTATTGACCCCAAGCTTGGCCGTAAAGGTGAGTCTTTAGACTCTTACAAAAGGCAAGAAGGGTGGAGACAGTATGAATCTCTGGGGGGAGCTGATTCCAGAGGGCCATATCCCCCACAGAGAAGGCTCTTCCCCTAGGTCCCACCAAGCGACATTTACGGGACCTGTAGAAGGCTGACTCTGTGGGACCTAACTGGTCGCTGGGATTCATGCAGTCCCGTAAGTAATCTGGTCCCATGCCATGTAGGGCTTTATAGATCATGACCAACACTTTGAATTGAGTTCAGAAACCAATTGGCAGCCAGTGCAGATCGTGGAGTGTTGGAGAGATGTGGATATGTCTACGTAGTCCCATGACTGCTTGCACAGCTGCATTCTGCACAATTTTAGAGTCTTTCCAAACACTCTTCAAAGGCAGCCCCCTGGAGATAGCATTGCAGTAGTCATTTGTGCAAGTCTTGCTGGAGGGAGGTGCCATCTATAGTACATTTTGTACACATTTTCCCTGAATGCTATTGATTTCGTTAGTTTGTAATTTCTGGACCATATTGTATCCCATTTGTCTAGGCTTACACTATAACCAAAATTCCTACCCCAACTCTGGATATTATTTTTGACTATATAGTCTTCCATTTGATAGTTTAATAGATACTTATATAGTTTCAAAATCATTTTCTTATCTGGACTTAATATTATTTTATCCAGTTCTATTTCTCCTTTTTGTATCCCTTTGTTCTTTTGTCTTCTTGATACCTTGAGTTTATTTGATTGTAAGAACATTAATCTATTCTTAGATTTTTTTTTTCTAATTGCTCCTTTGTCCTCAATTCACCTCTTCCATCCAGTACAGGGGAAAGTATCGACCCTTGAGGAACCCCTTAGAGAAGGGACCTTGGAATCGACCTCTGAACCCCACCCCCACTAACACTGAGTGTGACCTACCAGAGAGGTAGGAGTAGAACCACCATAAAATGGTGCCTCCCACTCTCAGCCCCTCTAGTCGGTGCAGAAGGATACTATGGTCAATGGTACTGAAAGCCGCTGAGAGGTCAAGAAGCACCAGGATAGAGGATAAACCTCTATCCCGGGCCCACCAGAGATAATCCATCAATGCAACCAAAGCAGTTTCCATGCTGTAGTCGGGCCTGAATCCTGACTTTTGAGGGCCTATCAACTCCATCGAAAGATCATTAGAGCTGGAGCTACACTGCCTTCTCAACAATCTTACCCATGAAGGGAAGGTTGGAAACAGCATGGTTAAATACAGCTGGATCTAGGGAAGGCTTCTTGAGGAGGGGGTGCACGAGTCCCTCCTTGTAGGGAGCGGGAAAGGACCCCACCCTCAATGAAGCATTGGTAATCTTCTGGACCCAGCTCCGTGTCACCTCCCTACTGGCCCAGACCAGCCAGGAGGGACACGGGTCCAATGAGAAGGTGGCAGAACTCACAGTTCCAATGGCCTTTTTCACTTCACCAGATGATACCAGGTCAAACTCCTCCCAAACAGATGGACTACAATGGGCTCCTGTAATTTCGACTGACTCATTGTCAGTCAACACTGCATTCCAATTGGAGTCAAGCTCTGTCTGGATCTGAGCAATTTTATCTGCAAAAAGTTGTTAAAACATACAAAGGACAGGGGTTTTTTTTTCTCCAACTGCAGAAGAAAAACTATATCCAGATCAAATTTATGATGAAAAGGAGGTGAGGAAAGACTGATAACATCCATGATTGTTGTCTATGCTGGCAACAGAGCAACTAAGCAGTATGGATGTGTCCTTACAAATGCTACATTTTTGTTTTAAGTTCATTTTTATATCCTTCTTTCATGGTTCTAACAAGAAACTAGACAACTAATCAAAACCAAAGAGACTTTATATTCATTGATTGCATTTTTCTATCCTTATTTCTTAGGAAAAGCATAGTTACAGCTTGCTCTCTACTTGGTTGATACTAGATTTTCAATTTCAACTAACTGCTGGAAAGTACTGACTTGAAAGCAGTGAAGAGCTACCAAAAATTTTACACTGTGGGCATGGCTTATGCAGGATGCCCTGCATTTTCTTTCAACATCTTTCAGTGCAAATTGGATGCTCTGTGGTGGAGCTCCATTTTCTCTACCCCACTGCATCCCCCCCCATCCGGGCAGTAGCCCACTCCTGCTTGAAAGACTAAATGAAACCAGCTGACTACTTAGAGTGTTGTATACATTTATCCCCATACATTCATTGTATACAGTATAGTTTTGCATACACGTTGATTCAACACATGTTTTAAGTTGTTAACTGCATTGTACAAGACAAAGAAAATGAAGGCAGCTAGTAACACACAACACCCATCTGTTTCTGCTTTATTTAGCTTATTTTATTTCATGTTTCAACAGCTTTTGGTTTAGCTTATTGTTTTGTTGTAGCTGAGTTGCAAAGGTGCTAGCCTACATCCATTTGGTTTTATACCTTTCACTTCATTTTTTAAAAAATCACATTCTCTTTTAAAAGTTGGCATGTTGTATGAACATTTCATCATTGCTCTTTCTTTCTTAGCCAAACTAATTATATTATTACAGTCTGAACTCTCCAGGGGCTAAGGAATATTGAATTCAGTTGGGAGATTTCTGAATAAGTATATAAGGATTATATTATAAATCCATTTTCATGTTTAATGAATAGTTGAAAATAAAGTATAGGAGCTTCCTTCCCAATGCAAATAAGAGGAGCATGATCTGGTTGTTTCTAATAGCACGTAGATTTTTTTCCCAACTGAAAATACTGAATTGTAGCATCTAATTGGTCACAATGTATCAACTGATTAGATCCACCCAAATATGACCAGATGATCTTTAAAGATCAACTCAGGGTATTTGTTTTTATTCGGACATTGAAGGATTTATCCTGCTTTCGGTGGCATCCATGCTTCAACTATCCAATCAGGAACTGTTGTTTGGACTCACTGACATTCGTAAATAGGCAGCCAATAAATGTTGCCTCCTTATTATATTCTCAGCCTGTTAAATCTCTCTTAAGATTGGGAAAGGTAAAATTGCTTGGAGCCCCATTCATTTTTTTGAGCTTTTGATTCCTTTAATAAAGTCAGCTAAAAGTTTTTGTGCTAAAGGAATGCTTCTATATCAGTCTATATCAGTCAACTCAACTTTTATGATGTTGAATATGAGCTAAAGGATAAACAGGTCACAATGCACTCTTGGATGAAATCTTATTATCAAATTTTGCACAAATAGAACCAGTTTATTCTCTTGATGTGTGTCCAGTTCCTTGTGTGTCTAATCACACTTGGCCAATAAAGAATTCTATCCTATCCTATTCTATTCTATTCTATTCTATTCTATTCTATTCTATACATTCCATTACATTCCATCTATTCTATTCCATTCTTCCATGTGGATCTTTTCTCCCTTCCTCCCTCTCTCCCTCCTTCTCACTCTCTCTCCCCATGCATCAAAACCTGTGGGTGCTCCATCACAGGAGGTTTTTAAGAAGAGATTGAACCACCATTTATCCAGGTATAGGGTCTACTGATTGAGCAGGGAGTTGGACTAGAAGACCTCCAAGGTCTCTTCCAATCCTGTTATTCCATGTTTACACAAGGCTGAAATATAGTGTGTGTGCAGTTCTAAATAAATTGTGCACCATTTTTATTTTTATTTTATTGCTGTTCAGTCAAAGACTAGACCAACACATATTAAAGCATACATACCAATTAAAATATGCATAAAAATGACATAAAGCCAAGTCAGTCAAAACTAGGAAGAAATGACTTCAACATGAGGGAAATTAATATTCCTTGTCCATCTGAATATAGTGGACATTTTAATAAGATATGAAGTATGGATTCAACCTGTTTGAAGTTATACAGGTATAATTTTCTATTGGAGATGGTAATATCTTCCCGTTTTGGCTTAATGTGTAACATAGCAACACAGGCCAGAGGGGAAAAAATCTATGCAAAAAATGATCTTGAAAAAAATAGTTAGGAAGAATCTAGGGAGAGTATATTTTTATTTATTTATTTATTTATTTATTTATTTATTTTCTATCTATCTATCTATCTATCTATCTATCTATCTATCTATCTAACTATCTATCTATTCAATTTCTATGCCACCCAACTCCCCAAGGACTCTAAGTGGCTCATAGCAAAAATATAAAACATCAATAATAGTGCTAAAACCTCTAAAACAATTTAAAAACAATTTACAATACAACAATTAAGCCTCTGCATGTTCATGGGCGGATGTCGCTGTTACCACCATAGGTAAAGTGACCAAATTTTAACATTGGTAAAGAGGGACACCATTGAGGAGGGAGGGGGGGCTAAAAAGTTTAGCAAAAAAAAAAATAGCAAAAAAATATTCTCCTTCATTCTCTACCTCCCTCCCTCTTTCTCTCTTCCTTCCTTCTCTCTCTATTGCTCTCTCTTTCTCTTTCTTTCTTCCTTCCTTCCGCTCTCGCCTTCTTTCTTTCTCCCCCTTTCTCTACTTCTCACTTTCTCTCTCTCTTCCTCCCTTTCTATTTATTTCTCTCTCTCTCTCTCTTTCTTTC
Organism: Erythrolamprus reginae; assembly: GCF_031021105.1. Lineage (NCBI taxonomy): Eukaryota > Metazoa > Chordata > Lepidosauria > Squamata > Dipsadidae > Erythrolamprus > Erythrolamprus reginae. The sequence continues at coordinate 162,808,062 of NC_091952.1, read as the reverse complement.
TTTCTTTCTGTTTTCCTTCCTCTCTTCTCTCTCTCTCTTTCTCTCTCTTCCTCCCTCCCTTTCTCTCTCTTTCTCTCTTTCCCTCCCTCTTTCGTTCTTTCTTTTTTCTTTATTTCTTTTTTCTCTCTTTCTCACCCTCTCTATTTCTCTTTCTCTCTCTCTCTCCCCCTCCTTCTCTCCCTCTCACTCTTTGTCACCCTTCCTTCCCCTTCTCCCCTCCCTACTCTTTCTCCATAAGGGCCCACCTGAAGAGAGAGGATGGGACTTCCATGCCCCTTCGGCCTCAGACACTGATGGGCAGGACAGCTGCAGTGCAGGAGCCACCCAGCTTCCCTGCGCCAATGGCACCCAGGTGGAGGTGAAGGTGGGAGAGGAGGTGGACTGGTGAAGTGGGTCCAAAGGTTCAGTATTTGCTTTCCTTCTTCCATGGAGTCTCTGCCCAGCAGACCCGGATAGTCCCCTGACCCTCCCTCCAAGTTCCTTGCATCTGCTGCTCTTTCATACACAACGCCAAGCTCAAGGCTGTGATAGAAGACCAGCTGTGAGGGGGGGATGGAAGGATGACCCCCCCCCCCAGTTCTGCTGTTCCATTACCTGCACACACAGCTGGCCTTCCTCTTTGGAGGTGGGGGCTGGGAAGGAAAAGCAGCCAGCAAAGGCCTGGCCAGCCCTTAAGCTAATCCTGGCTCATGGCAAATCCTCCTGCCTGCCATTCCCTCTTCCATAGGGGTGCAGGGCCGGGACACAACTGTGCCCTTCCAGGGGTGGGGCGGGGAAAATGGGGGCGAGCAAAGGTCCTGCACAACTGGGCTGAAGTCCATGCAGAGACATCCAGTCAAGCTGGATTGGGGCGGGGAGGGCAAGGCAGCAGCAGAGAGCCTGGAATCTCTCCTTCCAGCCTTTTACTAAAGGGGGCTGGTTGGGAGGGGGGAAAAAGCAGGATATTTTTCAAACCTGGATGTGGGAAACCTGGATGTCGGATCACCTTAACTATAGGATCAACAGCCCCAGGCTCTGTCAGAAAAGCCAGGTCTTTACCGCTTTCTGAAGGCCAATAGGATGGGGGTAGTGTGGATCTCAGGAAGTAACTGGTTCCAGAGAGCTGGGTAGCCACAGAGAAGGCCCTCCCATGCAGACCACCAGCTGGCACTGTTTAGCTGATGGGACCCGGAGAAGACCAACTCTGTGGGCTTGGTTGTTGGGAGGTATGTGGTAGAAGGTGGTCTCAAAGACAGTCTGACCCTAAGCAATGTATGGCTTGAATGACCAACATCTTGAATTACATCTGGAGACCAATTGAGAGCCAGTGCAGTTCGCAGAGGATTGTTGTAATGTGGGTGTACCTAGATGCACCCACAACAACTCGCGCCACTGAATTCTGGGCCAACTGTAATCTCTGAACACTCTTTAGGGATAGCCCCATGTAGAGCATGTTGCAATAATCTAACTGTGAGGTGATAATGGCATGAGTGACTGTGAGAAGAGCCTCCTGACCCAAGTAGGGTCACAATTGGTGCACTAGGTGAAACTGTGCAAACCCCTCCGCTACAACTGTCAAATGTTGTCTAATCTTAGCTGAGAGTCTAGGAGGACACCCAAATTTTGAATCCATTCTGAGGGGGTGCAATTTGTTATTTATTTATTTATTTATTTATTTATTTATTTATTATTTATTACTTAGATTTGTATGCTGCCCCTCTCCGAAGACTCGGAGAGGGGCGGCATACTTTGGAATTCCATCATTATGGTCATCTTTGTAAAGACACAAGTTGAGACAAAAGTCAATCATGATGTGGTCACTGTTGGAAAAGGGTTCATTTATTTTTTGAGCATTGGTTGAGTTTAAACTATTGCAGAGATGAGATCAAGAGAGTTGTTGTATCTAGGGTTGTTTGTAACTAGTTGATTCATTCCCAGATTTGTAATGGCAGTGTACATGGTTGTATGTATTGGTTCTGTTTTACTTTCATTTAGAATCTAATTAATAAGAGGTAGATTGAAGTCACACAGAAAGGTAAGAGGGTATGGGCAAGAGGCTGTCCATGTTAGTAGTGTAACTACTAACTTGTTTGCATGTACAAGATCATAATCAGAGGCTCTGTAACAAAGTGAGAAATGAAATGTGGTGCTTAGGGCAGTTGACATATGATGTTCTCAGGAATAACAAACTCCTATGTAACTTGAATAATTTTTAGATTTAGGGATTTTTTTTAATAGAAGATAGCAATACCACCTCCACTACAAATTTCATGGTCAGAATGGTAAACATGATAGTCTATTACTGTGGTAATGGAGTCTCAGATGATGAATTCAGCCATTTCTTGCAGACAAATATAATGTCGAATATTTACGAGTATTTCGTAAAAGGGGGAATTCTGTTATTTTGTTTATGAGGCTTCTTGTGTTAAGTAGCTTGCATTTAAGGTTGTTGGTGGTGTGTTTTGAGGAATGTAGGGACGTGCATACCTAATGTTGGTTGCTGGAGTGGTGGTTGTTAAGACATAACCCATTGTTCTTACTTTTAATACAGTCAGCATGGTAGTCAATGTATAAGTCAGTTTCTCCCTGGCCTTGGCATGTTTTGAGTTCAGTGCGTAGTTCGTGGGAGTGGACTCATTGAAGCGTAGGTAAAAGTTTGTTATGCTTGGTGTTGCTTCTGGCAATTGAGTTGATAGTATGTATGAATTTACATTTGCTGGTCTCATTCATACAAATGACTGCAAAAATGTGGAGCCACTGACCTGTCACTGTACTTGAACTCAAGGCTGTCATGGGAAACATTGATTATTTCCTCAGGGGAGATGGTTAGTATCTGACAGTTGCTGATGATGTTGCATCTTTGTAATATCATCGGTTTCATTGATGTCCTCAAGACCAAATAAAATAGCACTGGGATGTTTTTGTTCTCATTCAGTGGCATCTTTGATGAGTAAGGAGATGTTATTTGCTTGCATATGTTACATTTGAGTTGAACAAATTTCTCCTGGCTCTAGCTAGAAGTAGTAGAGACCTGGCTTGAAACCAAAGGAATAAAATGAAGGTAAAGAGAAAAAAATGAGCATGATAATGTGATTTAGAGATAAAGGCAAGAGAAACGTGAACACCTCATCACTGACCTGCCATATAGGGGTAAAGTCCAAAGTGTCAAAAGAAGAGATCTAATAGAGCTGAAAAGAGAACAAGAATAGCCAGCAGCTCTTGAGGGAAAAATGATTTTATGACATTGAACCTAATGTCACCACAATCTGATGGTTGCCAGTATGCAAATCATCCCTTCAGCAACACTTCAGCTATTTTTTTTTTGAGCCTCCAATTCCTCCCTTAAAACTGAGGTTCAATAAGGTAGTCACACAAAAGGATCAATAACTCCAGTGTCTGTCTGGCATTTGATTAAGTAAATTCTTTCCTGGCTTATCATTAAACATGCTGGATTCCCATGCCTAGAACTTAATTAATTCCTGTCTTTCTAATTTGATAACACGTGCAGATTTGACTTGCATTTTAATTGCCAGCATTGGAATATTCTCTCTCTCTCTCTCTTTCTCCCCCTCCCTCCCTCTCCCTCTCTCCCAACTAAGAATCTTCTAAAGATTCTCAAAAGTTTTTATTAAATTTATTATTTGAAAAAAGTAGATGCCTTTCATTTTTATGGGTTCCCATTTACTCTTTCTTTTTTTAAAAAAATAATCCTCCTCATATCTATGTATTGTACATGGATTGCACACTTTCCCCCCATTCTATTCCAAAAAGAAGACTATTGGTGTTACCTATCTGTAGAACATCTAAGGTGTGACCAGCAGCCTTGGAAAGAACACTAAGGGAGGGGTTATAGTATATGGACATGAAAAGTGGGACGCTGTATTTAAATGAAAGGATAGAGGGCTTCACAGGGAGAGTTACATCATGGGATACCACTTGGAATGGGATAGTATTGATTATGAAATAATGGGTATTCTTTATTTATCATGGAATGTTTGAGAAATGAGGGGGTAAATTTTTAGACATAACTGTCTAAATTTACAGATAACTCCCCCCCCCCCCCCCCGAGTGAATGGCTGCTTTTCAATTTGGTAAGGTGATAATTTAGATGCAGGTCACCACTTGTGACATAAAGATCAACAACCTTCTGCTCTTTTCAATTTCAACATTTCCAAGTGCAGGTTGGATCACATTTCCAAATATGTCTGCACTTCTGAATCAACTCAGGTGGCTTCATATCAGTGCTTCAATTCAGTTCATTCAACAAATTGAATGGCCGGACAGAGGGATTATGCAGGATTGGAAGTGAAGAGGCAGGACCTCCTTCGAATGCCGAGGGAGACCCTGATTAACAGCACCAAAGGTTCCAGTTGCAACTGAAATAAATAAAGACTTCACTGCTCTTCTAAGGGTTAGTGTGGGAAATGGAATGGATTAATGAGCAGGACTTTATTTTCAATTGCAATAGTAGTTTATTTTTTCCAAACTTTCCCAGCATGTTTGATGACAGATAAATACACCTAAAAATTCATCTTCTACCACCAGATTTCATTCCCCTTTTATTAAGAAGACACCTTTCATGATTCCTAAGGATCTCTACCCTCTTCCAGGCATTCTGAACTTTTGAAATAGTTGCAGAAGAGAACCAAGCAAGCCCTATAAAGTGCTCCAGTTGAAAAAGGTTCATCAATAGTTGGCCTTCTTAGGGGAAACTTTAATATACAGTAATGTATATTAAACTTCACTTTGATTAATAGTCCTTTTGGATTTCAAACATATATCCATCATATTTTTTCTTATTTGCTTGGAATATTTTTATTGTCCATTTAGATCAGCGGTCCCCAAACTACGGCCCACGGGATGGATGCGGCCCACTGAGGCCATTTATCTGGCCCGTGGGTGACTTCCAGCGCTATTAACCATCTGTTGCTGGGGGGCACAGACCACAGTAGTCGGGATATTGCGGTCGTGGCCCTGCACCTGCCAGCAAAGCCGCCCGCCCAGGGAAGCAGCGCGCTTTTCAAACACGCTGCTTCCCCGGGCAGCCAGCTTTGCTCAGCGCCACCGAGCTTGACATCAACGGGCCCCTGATGCCACAACAGCAACCCCCTGACTGCCGTGCTTGCCTTGTGCCACAGGGGCGGGAGGCACCGCTTGCAAGCCCGGGGAGGGTGACACGCAGCATTGGGGCTGCTTCTAGGCTGGTCCCTCCGGTTAATTAAAGCAAAACAAGCCAGCAGGGGGAGGGGACAGATGCTGGAGAAGCCTTGCCTCCCCTCCTTCGTGCCTTTTCAGCTGGGGAGCAAGAGAAGCGGAGACAGGCAAAAGGTGGACCTGCATGCTCAGTTCCCTTGGAAGCTAAAGAGCTGCCAGAGCAGTGCCACCTGTGGAGGGAGCCCCCTGGTGGTCAGCCATGGCCACAGCAGCCCCCTTGCAAGCCAGAGGAAAGAGAGACATGCCTTTTGCCCTTCCTGCTGAGAGGGAAAGTGAACGGCTCTGCTGTATCAAGAAAGGGAGGGAGGGAGGAAGAGAGAGAGAAAGAGAGGGGGAGAAAGAGGGAGAGAGAAAGGGAGGGAAGGAAGGAAGGAAAAGAGAGAGAGAGAGAGAAATGACTCTTGATTTAAGCATATGGTAAAAAGCACCCAAGTAATAACAGAAAAAAAACCCAGCCCTCACCTGTTTTTGTAAATGGTTCAAGAGTTCAGAGACACACACACACATAGGGGAAGGAGACAGGGATGGAAACAGAGAGGAGAAGTGAGAGAGGGAAGGAATGAGAGAAAAGGGAGGAAGAGGGAGAAATGAAAAACAAATGAGAGAGAAAAGGAGGAGAGACAGGAGAGGGACCCAGAAATGAGAACAGTGGTAGAAATTTGAGGAGGGATGATTGATTATTAAATATCGATTGACTATGGAATATTGGTAAAAGATAAATTTAAGTGTTGTTTAATATTAGGAAGTATTAATTCATAAAATAGGATTAGAATTTTAGAACTATAGAATTACATAGGTAAAATTAATGGAAGATACATAGGATAAACAAGGGGTTTATGATATGTACTGTATGATTTTATGAGTTTGCATTATGCATTTAAAATATACTTGGAAATGTAGAAGATTGATGAAAGTTAATACAGTGATCCCTCGATTATCACGAGGGTTACGTTCCAAGACCTCTCGCGAGAATCGATTTTCCTCAGTATAGTGGTGCGGAAGTAAAAACTCCATCTGCGCATGCGCGCCTTTTTTTCCATGGCCGCGCATGCGCAGATGGTGGAGGCGTGGAGCGACAAGAGTGCGGAAGCAGACAGATTGCTTTGAATGCCGGTTGCCCCTGCCCCCCCAGCACCCGCCCGCCGTTCGCCGTTCGCCCACCCGGCTGCTCGCTCACCGCTCGCCTGTTCACCTGCCCGGCCGCTCGCTCGCCCGTTCACCCGCCCGCCCAGCCGCCGTTTGCCGCTCACCTGTTCACCCGCCCGCCCTCCGTTTGCCGCTCGAGAGCAAGAGGGGAAGAGATACAGAAAGAGAGAGAAGGAAAGAAAGAGATGAGAGAGGGAGGAAGAGAGTGTGAGAGAGGAAGAAGCAAGATAGAGAAAGAGAGAGAGAAAGAAAGATGAGAAAGGAAGGAAGACAGTGAGAGAGAGGAAGAAAGAGAGAGAGAGAAGAGTGGAAGGAAGAGAGAGAGAAATGATAGAAAAAAGGGGAGAAAAAAAGAGACATGAGAAAATGATTGAAGCAGAGAATGACAGGAAAGAAAGAGAAAGAGACAGAGAAGTGACTCTTGGTGATGACGTATGACGTCATCGGGTGGGAAAAACCGTGGTATAGCAAAAAAACCGTGGAGTATTATTTAATTAATATTTTTTGAAAAAACGTGCTATAGCGTTTCGCAATAATCGAGATCGTGAAAATCGAGGGATCACTGTAATAGTAAATGCTAAGTGCCTGAAAATTAATTGACCTTGGAAATATTGAATGAAATTATAGAAAAGTTTAATTTATGGAAATATATTAATTGATGCATTATTTTTCTATTGGTATTTTATTTTTTCATAGGTTTTTTTTATAGTCCAGCCCTCCAACAGTCTGAGGGACAGTGAACTGGCCCCCTGTGTAAAAAGTTTGGGGACCCCTGATTTAGATGATTTGTTGATTCATTGCTGATCTGCATGATTTACTGTCGATCCTGCCCCTTGAAAAGTTATTGTCTTTGTAACTCTACCAGAGAAATTTTATTGATCATGCATGCCCTTGTTACATCCCAAATAAATTACTGTAACAAGGTCTACAAATACATGGGACTGCCCTTGGTACAAAAACTGTCACAGTGGGAAAATTGACATTGAAACATAGGTGCAGTTCTCAAGCAATGCCCAAATTATTTCTGTATTTGTTGCCACTGTGCTTCCAAGCATTATTCAAGATACTAAAGCCCTACCTATCATGGGACTGGGTTATTTTAGGCTATATAGCCTCTTTCTGATTACCTCTATCTGACAGATGTTACAGTCCTCTCTATTAAGAAGTCCCATCTGATTGGACCTCGAGAAGAGCTTTTTCTGCATGGAGCTTGCTATTTGGGGCATCACACCTCCCCTGAGATTAGTTTGGCTCTAACACTGCTTGCCTGGTTTTGTCATTATGCCTCGGGATCAGGTTATGGTTTGGAGCACTTGCGTGCTTATTACGTTTCATGGTTTTAATAGCATTGATTTATTGATATTTTTTTTTGCTAATTGCTTGTTTGTGTGTTTTGAGAGAGAGCCGGGGTGGTGCAGTGATTAGAGTGCAGCACTGCAGGCTACTTCAGCCAACTGCTAGCTGTAGTTTAACAGTTCAAATCTCACCCCATGCTCAAGGTTGACTCAGCCTTCCATCCTTCCAAGATGTGTAAAATGAGGACCCAGGTTGTTGGGGACAATATGCTGATTCTGTAAAATGCTTAAAGAGGACTGTAAAAGCACTATGAAGTTGTATATAAGTCTAAAAGCTATTGCTATTATTATATTAGCTGCTCAGTGATGAATGTGAGATGGTTAGCTATATGGATGGATGGATGGATGGATGGATGGATGGATGTTGGATGGATGGATGATAGATAGATAGATGGATAGATAGATAGATAGATAGATAGATAGATAGATAGATAGATAGATAGATAGATAGGTAATTTCACTTCTTAATCATTCTCCAGATATCAGCTATCTCTTTGGTTTGCTTTCCTTGCTTTAGATATAACCTTGAACCAGCCTATTTACAATTCATTTCACAGTTTGGAGACAATCTCCTCCCCATGATTATTTTGTCCCCAAATAACTGCTCCTCCAGTTGGGAAAAATAAGGATCTTTTGGTCATCAAGAATGCTTTTTAAAGTTCATTCAAATCTACAGTGTCAAGTCAGAACAATTATTTTGTTTTTCATTTTAACTTATTGTATTCTTAATTCACCTGCATTAATAAACTCACATTAACATCCCAAACCAATGCAGCTTTAATTTTATGGCAAGTGTTCTTTATACACATACCTGGTGTTTTTCAAGCTCAATACCAAAATAGGGATTAGATTATTTTAATTTATAATACTACAACACAGCTTCCTTAATGCAGTATTTAAAATGTGGAGATCACATTACAGTATTTCCAATCTGTTGGTGATTGGGGGCTTCTTGGGAAAAACCAGTTGATTATTAGTTGGAGAATGGTACTAGTTCTATTCTGATTGGTCTGCTTCACCAGTCAGTTTTATGTATTATTAACACATTAAAGAATTGAAGAAGATATGTACTAATCACCCACTGCTCACTAGCAATTTACTAGTTTTCCATTACATCCTATTCTTCTTGGTTTATCACGTACCATTTGAGGAGAACCAACCTTCGACTTCATATTCATGCAAAATTGAAACTAATTAACTTGATTGTAAACTTTCTCTAAATCAACTGATACATAGTAAAGATTCATTCTCTCATGTATACATTTCTCAGTCATCTGTTGTATATCTGTTGTATATCAAAATATGCCCTGCACCTCATTCTCCACATTTCTACATTTTTATTCATTGTTGCCTCTTGGACTCTTTCAATTTTCTTTCCTTTTAATTTCATTTAGAATAAATTGCCACCATACTATAAAAAAAATGAAGTCTAATATAACTTGGAGGGCACAATAAAAAAATTGCCCTGTTGAAGGAGCAATAAATTATCATTTATTTAAGTTACATGCTTGCTCTTCAAGGTCATACACTTATACACATAAATGTGGTGAATTTGTGAGAATTCTTTTTGAATAATTTAAATGCTGCTCATCCATTTGTGGTAAAATAAACTACTCCTTTTATTAATGGGGAATATCTTCCATATTTAGATATACCTGGGTTCATGATCTCCAGTGGTAGGACTAAAGATCATGGAAGGATATATGATGCAGGTGTAATCTCAAGAATGGTTATCAACATCTCTAGTAATAAGGTCTCCGGTTAAGAAATCCAATAGACTGCAGTTTAGAAAATCACTGACAATATAAAAGACAGCATTGGGCAAGATAATTTAGTGAGCCAATTCAGCAAGGTAAGTTTTAGTTGTTGTGCTTCTTCCCTTGTCTGAGTAATGTAATCAATTTATCTGTAGAGAAAGAAACCATGAAAAGTAGAATATTTTCTCATGTTTAACTTCACTTACAAACACGTAAGCTGAGGACAGCTTATGGATCAACTGAACTCTACTGCAAAGAAGAAATACCACTATTTTATTCCCCCTCTCAGATGCTCACCCTCTCCTTCCCTCCTCCCTCCCTCTCTCCCCCTCTCTCTTTCACACACATACAAGATTCCTATTTCTTAGTAACCTTTCTCACACATCAAGCTAAGTCATGGTTCAAACATTATTTAATAGTGATTTTTCTGGGTGGAGCCAAAAAAACTAAACAACGTGTTGTCATTTAGGGAAGTTTCGTATTATGCTGATTTCTATTCACCAATTCATTAGAAGTAGCTTAGAACTGAACTTCAGCCCATTTTATTGCTTTAAACACTAAGAAAACTATGAACCATTCAATGTGGTTGTTTTTTTATTATTATTTCCAGATGAAAGATCAAATAGTGATCAAATAACATGCCATGTTCATTTTTAATTTAATATTCTACATATTTATCCAGTGATTTCCTTAAAAAAAAAAACCAACTAAGTAGACATAGGAGTGAAGGTACAAGGTAAACAAAAAAAAAGGCATTAATTTTTGCTGCGTTTTAAATTTCTTTGTAAAAAGTACCATTGACTTACATGAATGGTCTTCTTGAGGCACTGCATGGAGAGTCCAACATACTTCAGTCTGACTGGTAGGGACTGAGTTTAAATTTAAATATTTAATTAGTTAATACCCCCTAGCTGCTCAGAAGGTCAGTTGTAAACAAAGGCATAGTGAAAGTCAACAAAGAACGTTATTAAAAAGAAGAACAAACAATACAATGAAATTGTGACCCTGGGCTAAACAGGCCATGTGGGTTTGGACTCTCCACACAGCACATCGAGAAGACCATTCAGGTAAGTCAACAGTACTTTTCCAATGCGTTGCTAAGGAGAGTCCAACTTGGGATATACCAAGACAGGGAGGGAGAAGGCTAGACCAGGGGAGCAGGAGAAGCACAAACACGTTGTAGAACTCATCTACCAAAGGCAGCTTCTGCTCATGCAAATACATCCAGTTGATAATGTCTGATGAATGTTAATGGTGAAGACCATGTTGCAGCAGCATGGCAGATATCTTCAACTGAAGCCTGCATTGCCCACACCGCTGAGGTGGCCGTACTTCATGTGGAATGAGCCGTGATCCCAGATGGAAGTGGAGGAGATTGTGATTGGTACACCTCTGCTCTGCAGGATCATATCCAGCGATTGATGGTCTGTGGTGACACCTTTTTCCCTTTGGTTGCAGGGAGAAAGGAAATGAACAAGGCTTCAGACTTCCGCTAGGACTGCGTCCAGCATACATAAAGTTTAAGTGGCCTACGGACGTCCAATTTATGCTTTTGGAGTTCATGTGTGTACGAAGCTTTGGTGCAAAAATCTGGGAGAACTATCTCCTGCGATCATTGGAAGAAGGTATTGACCTTCAGTAGAAAAGGCAGGTAGAGTCTTAAGACAACTCTGTCCTGATGGAAATGGCAGAGGTCTTGCCTGATGGAGAATGCTGTTAACTCGGACACCCTTCTGGCTGATATAATGGAGACAAGAAATTCTGTCTTAATGGAAAGAAACTGCAAAGAGACAGATCGAAGAGGTTCAAACAGTGGGCCGGTAAGGGCCTAAAGGATGAGAAGCAAGTCTCAAGTGGGATATCGGTGGATGACTTGTGGGTGCAAGTTGGCAGCTCCACGTAGGAAGTCTCGGACCCACGGATGATGGTACAGAGATCTGAGTTTGTCTAAATAGAGAGGGATGCAACATGGCACTGGAGAGTATTAGATGCAAGCCCTTTGTCAAACCCAGCTTGAAGAAAGACCAATATTTGTTCAAGGGAATGCCGTAAAGTAATTGAGGTTGACAAATAAGTTTTTAAAAAGAATTTAAATTCAGCACCACCTAGATTCAGTATTTTAAAGTTATACAATTCGAGTATTTGACTAGTAAAATATTAATCCAAGAATCAAAGTGAACAGAAACATGACATTTTAGTCTCTTGCTTTAAAGGACAGACAATCTACTTTAATGCCAGTCTTATTAAATGAAGGAGAATGAATGTGTGTGATTTATATTGTTTCGAATTTTGCAACTTTTTTCTGTATATCTCTAACAAGAGTTTCCATCATATTAGTATATCACAATAGGAATTCTCAAATAAAAAGGATGTATCTGAAGCAGTGTTTCTAAAAAAACTGTAAAATAATATTGTGTAAAGGAAAGTAAACAGATATTTTTCTTTTTTAAACCTTATTTTCAAGAAAAGAAACTGGTAAGATTCAACCAAGTTTTGGTCAGTTGTTAGCAGTGAAGGGCTACCAAATTTTTTACTACCACACTGTGGGCATGGCTTATGCAGGATGCCCTGCATTTTCTTTCAACGTCTTTCAGTGCAAATTTGGTGCTCTGGGGTGGAGTTCCATTTTTGCTATCCCCCCGCCACACCGTCCGGGCATCAGCCTACCCCTGATTGTTAGGTTGCTTTACTCTCATAAATATATAATGAGGGATTTAATGTGTATTATTTATGAAGGTTATCCTTTATTACTATGAATTGTGTTTTGTCACAAGTATATATTCTATTAAACATCAGAATGGGCTACTAAATAGTAACATTCTTGCTTTTTACTTCTACTCCTGATGCTGATACAATATTGTTGTTTCTGTAGATTCCTGGGATTGAAGAACAGCCCTTTATTGCAGCAATGAGTAAGATCCAGCAACTAACCAGGCTGACAGCTCTCTCTTTTATAGGGAGCTGTCAGATGGCTCAACCAATCTGCAGTCTCCATTCTCCCACTTGAATTGCGGACCTTGGAATAAACTATAGAGTCTCAATACTGACCAGTTTCTATTACTGTATTATTATTGTTGTTGTTGTTGTTGTTGTTGTGTTGTTTTATTATTGTTGTTGTTATTATTATTATTGTTGTTGTTGTTGTTATTATTATTATTATTATTATTATTATTATTATTATTATTAGGCATGGTAGGCAGAGATTATCCAATAAAGGGCTTAAAACATCAAAATGGCAGCTACAGTCATGGAATCAAGCACTGTTAGTTTTGATAGCATCTCAAACTACTGCTTTTTACTTACTGCATATACTGTATTTTTCTAGAATGTATAGATTTGGCACCAAAAATTATTTAAGATTCACTTAATTTTGTTGGCTGTGCTTTTAAACTGCTACCTAGTCTTTGATCTATTTTTTGCTATCCAGTGATCATTTCCAAGCTACATCCTTCACATCTTTGATTGATTATATGGAACATAAATTTGGACTAATTAGATTTAGCCCAAGTTTCTGTTCTATATACAAAGTACTTTTAGCTGCCAACTTTTTCAGGGCTGTGCTTGGGCCTAGGGGGAACCACGTTCTTTTATGATTTTCTGGCTCTGAGACCAATGATTGTTTGAATGAAGTAAGATGTGTAGAGCCAGTGAGAAAGAAGAGTAAACAGTAACTGTTTCAAATACATTTTCAATCAAATTGTTATGCTTCTAGGCTTGGCAGAATTTGAACCTTTCTGAATGACAACATTCTGGATTATTTCCAAATAGACTCAACCCATGTTAGTTTTGGATCTGAAATCTGACATTCAGGAGGCCCATTTAGCATATTTCAGAAAGGGGAAAGACTACATTGTACAGAATTAGAATACAAAATGGATGACTGGGGGCCATGCAGATTTCTGCAGTCCAGATATGGGCATCCTTAATGTACACAGGAATTATAGATCACTATTCCTTTTGCACTTTCCCCCTCTCTAAAATACTGTCCTTGATTCGATAGAGGAATTGCAACTTTCATTTTCCAGTGAACACAAGGTGTGATAAAGTTAAATCTCTCTCAGTGTTATTTGTAAAACATTGCTAGGTGAAAAAAACTTGTGACTTATCTAGACAAGGGAAATCATGGTGTAGAGTTTGTAATTTGCATTGTAAAACCGATTAAAGGATTATGGAATTGAATGGATTGGGTTTTGTGATAAAATCCTGCTGTAAACCTGAGTGGAAAATAAGCAAAATGCCAAGGAGGCAGAGGGAAGAAGCTTATGGGCAGGAAATTATTGATTGATAAAAACAAAAATACTGACTGCATAGATGCAAAAGCAAGGGTTTGAACTAGTGCAAAGATGAAGGGCTAAGAAACAAAAAATTGATACCTTCCAATGCTATTCTGCTATTGGCTACCAAAATCAGGTGATATTTTGACTTCTCCTGATTCCAAATGTTTGAGTTGTATCCATTTTTGCTCATATTCTAAACACAGTGGACATTGCAATTGTGTAATTTATCATGTAGCTACTGAGCAGCAATTGCACTCTGAAAAATTACCACCCAGGCATTTTCCAGTAACATAAGCAATTACATTCCCATGTCCTTGTGTTTGCATTTGTAAAATGAACATCTGCACTTTTGAACTTCATTGCTTATCTGAGCAAATTTCCCTTTGTCCCCCTCAACAGATCTGCATCTCTGTAAATTTATCTGTGCATATGCATTTAAATGCAGCAGCACATGGTATGTGCTCTAAGTATTGAGTTATATGACTTTCTGAAGATGCTTCAGAGAATGAGTATTTATCTTCAGTAGTTGAGCCATGCCAATAACGGCATCAGTAGGTTGGCCTGCCTGCCTGCCTGCCTGCCTGCCTGCCTGCCTGCCTGCCTGCCTGCCTGCCTGCCTATCTATCTATCTATCTATCTATCTATCTATCTATCTATCTATCTATCTATCTATCTATCTATCTATCTCTATTATTGTTGTTACATATATTCCAATTATACTAAATTTATCTCAAGATAGATCAGTTTTTTGGGGAAAAATATATGCACGTATACATGCACATATATACAGTATATATGCACTGGATATGTATATAATGGGACTTTATCACTTCAAAATGCTTTTAAATGAGTTCAGCTTTAATTATGCAATGCAGCTCTTCAGCCATTATTTATGTAAAGGGGCATTCATACTTCAAAGAAACAGTTTTCTATCCCCTGCTGTTTGGCAATTGTGCTTAAACATCTGCAGAGAAAACATCCCTGCCTTTAGCTCAGATACAGAGATTTCTCAAAAGTCCATTCCTATACATGAAAGATAAATCTGGACTGTACACCACAGATTTGAAAAATACCTCTCAATGAGTTTGACACATTTCTCAGGAAGGGCCTATTTTAGAGCCAGTTTTGAATTGTTAAATTCTATGGTCAAATACAGTCACCTGCCATCATCACCTGCCATTTCATGAGAGGACATCCATATGTGGTGCCACAGATTGACCTATTGACTTCTGAGCTCTAATGTATACCTTGCGGCGAATGCGAAATAAGAATGTGGACACAGAGAGCTGGAAGTAACAAGTCACTTTATTAATTAACATGTTAAATTAACTGATTATTAACTAATAATCAGGACCTACAGAGGCCAATCATAAAACGGGGAGGAAATTCCTGATGGTAAACCTTCCTGGGCAACTATGGGTGTAGCTCCTTGCCGGTCAAGGTGAAGGGTCAAACCCATCATCATGTTCTAGGCCATGCCCACATGTGTAGGAGTGGCTCACCATCCAATCCCCATCTGGGAATAGGGTTAGGTGAGTCCCAAGGGCATCCCCCCCTCCATTTGCTCAGACAGGTTCCTGCTCAGAGTTCCTGGCGAGGGGCCACCCATCACCTTCCAAAAGATGCCCTAAAGGAGAATGTGCAGTTGCTAGTGCTGCCCATTTCTGCCCCTTACCTGCCAAGCCCAGTGACCAAAGGGATAGCCGAATCATCCAACCAGATTGTAACCAGATTGAAACTAATGTGCGCTGCACCCCTAACCTGTCTATCCTCACTCTTCAGTGTGAAGTAGATGAAAAAATGGTTGCAATAAAGGTTGAAACTGTAAAAAATTCCTAGTCCGCCCCTGAAAGGTGACCCCTGGATGCACACTGCAAAATAGAGGAGGGTGGGTGGTTCGCTCCACAGTGACAGCCGGGGCAAAAAGGAGGACCCTACCCTTGGAGCCCTATTTATAGGGCTCACAGCGCACGCCCCCAGCTGTCAAAACAGCCTCAGCTGGTCGCCAAGGGAACAGGGAACTGGGGCAGACAGGAGGAGGCTCCACTGCAGAGCCCTGTTTACCGGGCTCTGCAGAAGCCTCAGCAGATTGCCGAGGCAATGGGGAGATTGCACGTTATCTCACTGCCATCATGCCGGCAACAGCGCCGGAAGCTGCATTCTCGCTGGCTTCAACGCAATCTTCAGCCGGCCGTTTATTTGGCTGGCCGTTCATTTGTGAGCAGAACTGTTAAGGCAATTGAGATATGAACTTGTTATTTCAAACAGATCAGTGTATCCTGTAAAAGCGATCCATTTATTTGAATGCTGACTCTATTTATCACATATGTATTTTATTACTATGTTTTCTTTAATCAATTTTATCATGGAATTAAACTCTCTATTTTCTTGTTAATTCATTTTACTTTTGACATGGTCATAAAACTAAATAATAAATTACTTACTACTTACAAACCTGCATAAAGTTAAAACACAATAATAATTTGGCATTCATGGCCATTCTCCATATCACTTGGGGGCATTTTTAAGCAAAGGAAGCTGTTAGCTACAAACTATTTATTTATCTCATTCTTCAGCTGTATACATTCAGAATAGCTCATAATCAATAAGAGTGATAGAAAGAATCAAAGAATAAAATAACACATTTAAAGGCTAAAGTAATAAAAGTCCACAAGTATCACAAAAATAGCGTAGAATTAATTTGTCTAATTTTATTAAAAGAGGTATGTCTCTGCTTTTACTGATTATTCTGGTGTCAAAAGAAGATAATAAATTGAATGGGTACAGTATGAAAATAGTATGAAACAATGTTTCAGAGACCAGAAAAAAGAAAATTATCTCACTGATAATAATGCAACCAAGCTCAGAAATCAGAAGTATATCGATGGCATCTGGGAATCCATATACATAATCAACCATTGATTGTTTTATTTCAAACATGCCTTCGAGTAGCCTGATAGTTTCATAGCAACATGGAAACTGTCATTCATTTGTCTCTCACCTACTTCTTTCAAACAGACCACTTTTCAATATTATTTCAGGATTTTAGAAGGTAAGACTGAGCAATATGAAGACCATTGCTCTAGTCCAGCGATGGTTGCGACCCGAAAGAGGAGCTGCCCAGTGGGCATACGCGTACCAGAAAATGGACTTCTGGTTTTTGGCGCACTCATATGTGCCGGCCAGCTAGTCTTCCAGTTACTGGCATGGATAGGCACATGACGATCAGCTGACCAGCGCACATTCTCACACCAGAAAATGGAAGATCAGTTCTTCCAGTTTCCGGCACTGCAACACACACAAAGGCCAACTGATCCTTGTGCATGCATGTGCACCAGAAACATGGAAGAGGAATAGATGATGCCACACATGCCAAGTGACATGGTTCCATGTGCCACTTTGGTACATGTGCCATAGGTTTGCCATCACGACACTAGCCCAACACCAACATTACCTGGGTGCTTCTTCCTGCTTTACTTCCCTTTTCTCCATATTTATATTTTTCTGACTTCGAATTTCAAGTGGAATTATGAAAACTATGAAGGATTGATTACTGTTAGAAAACTTTTTTTCTGTTTCTAAGAAGGATACTGCTATTTTGTGGATATTGAAATGGGTATGTATGTGAAGGGAACACATACAGCACCTAAATTAGTCGTTCTTTTAAGAGAATAAATAGGGGGGAGAGTACAGAATATCCTTTTTGCAGAGAGCTAGGAAGTGGAAAATAAATGTCTTGCCTTGATTATTATAATAAGAAAAAAGCTAGTACCACTAGCTTACATAAGCCCAACCAGACAGAAAATCACTTTTAGAATTGACAGAATTTTACTGTGATAGGAGAAACTGTGCTCTGAAAAGAAAGAACAAAAATGCAAAAAATCTTCAAATATATTCCAATTCAACTGTGGAGTTCTTAGAACAGAAGTAGCCCATTCATTCGAAGTTAGGTAATTCAATTACTAGAGAAAGAAAGTTTAATATGGTTGTTAAGGGTTAGAAAGTGAGTTCCAGCCCTGGTTTAGCCATGAAAGCTGACTGGGTCACTTTTGTCCTAGCCTTGAAAGGAAAGCAATGGCAAAACACTTTTAAAATCTTGTCAAGAAAATTACAGAGACTCATTCACGTAGTCATCTGGAGCCAATACTGAGTCAAAGGCATGGGAGGAAAGGCCTCACTTATACATCGTATATTTTGAGTGCCCTGAATTTTAGAGGATAGCTACCTGTGAACAATTAATTGAGCTTTTTAAAATCTCATATTGGGACAGGATCATCTTAACAGCTGAAGGAATCAAATATGATATAGGGTCCTAGATCCTTAAGGATGAAGAAAAATAGTTTGAAGAGACACTCTGAATCTACGGAGAGGGGCGGCATACAAATCTAATAAATAAATAAATAAACTATCAAGAAAAGATTACACAAGAACTGCCTTAGAAGAGACTGGGCAGCCATTTGCCTGAAATGGTACAAGGGCTCAGATTTGAACACAGGATTGTTCCTTGAAAGAGTCTGTAGGGATTGTGTAAGCCAAATATTAGCTATGCTCTAGGATATACGCAGAAACAGTTATATGAAATAGCATGGTGAGAATTTGCCCAGAGACAGTGAGTCATACAATAGCCATGAACTTTGGACACAGTAAGAAAAATCCCTCAACAGCGCTCCTGGCATGAAATAAGACACTAACAGTGTGATTGGCTGGCAACTCAGCTACCGATAGGTGCATAAAGTGAGAATTTAGTAGCCTATCATAAGCTGTAGATGATACCTTTTATAACCAATTAGAAGCTTAATAGAAATAGCCTATGAACAGTTGGGTGCTCAGAAGCCTTAATTTTGCATATAGATATAGCCTATGAAAACTTGCGTATTCAAAAGTTTTATTATTAGCCTATAGATTTGAAAAACCTTATATTTGTAGCCTATAAGAAACGTATACAGTGGTACCTCGAGATACGAGTTTAATTCGTTCCGGACCTGGGCTCTTAAGTCGAGCAGCTCTTATCTCGAACGACTTTTCCCCATAGGAATTAATGTAAATAATTTTAATTGGTTCCAGCCCTCAAAAAACTCACAAAGTTAGTCTAAATTATGCAGAAAGACATGTTTTTAATGAAGAAATGTACATGTACATATAAATGAATAATGAAGTTTCTTTCACTTAACTTGTAAACTTTCTTAAACTTTTAAATTTACATATGTTCAACTTCTCTGCCACCCAATCCTGTAGGATAGAGGTCCCCAACCCTTTTTGCACCAGGGACCGGCTTTAAGCGATCAAGAGAGGAATGGGTGAATGAATGGACGGAGGGTGGGAAGGAAGGAAGGAAAGAGGGAAGGGACAGGAACAGAGGAAGGAAGCAAGGAAACTTATGAAAGGGGAGAGTAAGAGAGGAATGAGTGAAGGGAGGGAGGGAGGGAAGAAGGTGGGAAGGAGAAAGAAAAGAAGAAATAGAGGAAGGGAAGGTAAAAGAGAGAAAGAAAAAGAGCAAGAAAGAAAGCAAGAAAGAAAGAAAGAAAGAAGCGACAGGAAGGGACAGGAACAGAGGAAGGAAGCAAGGAAACTTATGAAAGGGGAAAGTAAGAGAGGAATGAGTGAAAGGAGGGAGGGAGGGAAGAAGGTGGGAAGGAGAAAGAAAAGAAGAAATAGAGGAAGGGAAGGTAAAAGAGAGAAAGAAAAAGAGCAAGAAAGAAAGCTGCAAGCACCCCCCCCCCCGAGCCCCCCAGGCCAGCTGCAACCTTTTAAAACACGCGCGCCGCTTTGCAGCTGTCTCCTGAAGCCGAACGCGGAAGTCAGGAGACAGCTCCTTGGCGCTTGTATCTCGAATTTGGGCTTGTAAGTAGAACAAAAATATCTCTCCCCTCCCAGCTCTTATCTCGAGTTGCTCTTAAGTAGAGCAGCTCTTATGTCGGGGTTCCACTGTATTAGGAAAAATTAGACTTGTATTTAGCCAATAGAAAATTACTAGTTGAAACCCCTTCATTTGCATATGAAGGGTATAAAAGAGACATACTTGTAACAATAAAGCTTTGTCACTTTACCCAGACCATTGACTCCGTGTTTCATTGGTAAGCACTAGTAATGGTTTCAGGATCGGGCCTCGTAAAGTGAACCATCACAAGGTTGTCGAGACCCCCGTCCAGCGGGGATCGCGTCTCGTCAAGAGTCCCTTCCAACTTTGTTATTCTATATTCTATGTTCCCTCAGACTTTCAGAATTTTCTTCCACGATTCCTTATGAAATCCTGGAAGCTGACATTCACAAAGCAGGAGAATGACAACACTGGACAGTCACTATAGCCTACACTATTTCCTAGAAGTCTCCTCTAGAAGTCTCCTCTCAATCAGCAAACTGAAGGCGGTAAGGGAAAGGGAACAAAATCCAGCAAAATCCCAGATGTGGGAGTCTGTATTAAGTTTATTTAGCAAAAGCTGATTGGAGAAACTTCAAAGGAGATCAAAATAACTTTGAAGTTTCTTGGTGCATTGGCTATTCCTTTTTCCAAGGCAGAAGAAGAAATGTGAGTTCTATTTTAAGCAGTTACTGCCATTACAACTTTGCAGGGTGCTCTCTAATGCTAACAGTAATAGGGAGAGTAATAAGTACATTGAATTAGAGATGGAGCTGCTACTTTATGGCATTCAAACAGATTATTTTTCAGATTTTATTTTTACTTAGAAATGAATTGGTATGATAGTGGTGGTGGTGGTGATGATAATGATGCAGCAAACAATAAAAATTCAAACAGTTTGTTTTTCTTGAGATACTAAAAGACTCAACTATTCTAAACTGTTCATTTTCCACTATAACATTTCACAGTATGTGTTAATGAAGTAACATTTCCCCTCAGTTCCTCTGCATCTTAATATATTTGAAGAGAATCTATTCAAAAGGAAATCTTACTAGATACACAATTTTTCAAAGCGGAGCAGTATGCAAATGACTCAGGAAGTCAGTGGGAAGTACTACTTAGTCCTTCCATTGGCAGTGGTTGGAGATATTTTATATTGAAAGCCAAATTCTCAAGCAGGATCCTTTCCAACATTGAGTTAGAATTCATTTCAAAAAATAGTACAGGCCAACTGACTTAGGCTAAAGATGGGGAGGGAGGGGGACTTTGAGACCTATTTTATTTAGCATGTCTGGATTAAGATACTTGGGAAAGAGTTTGTTGGGCACTCACACTGGGACCACAGGCTACACTATTTTCAGCATGCAGCATAATAGCAATAGCATGTAGGCATATACCACTTTATAGCCCTCTCTAAGCAGATTACAGAGTCAGCTTATTGACCCCAACAATCTGGGTCCTCATTTTACTGACCTTAGAAGGATGAAAAGCTTAGTCAACCTGGAGATGGTATGGCTCGAATTGCCAAGCTGCTGACAATCGATAGGCAGTACAAGTAGCCTCCAGTACTGCATTCTAACCACTACGCCACCATTGTTCGAA
The DNA here is from genome assembly GCF_031021105.1 of Erythrolamprus reginae. Taxonomy (NCBI): domain Eukaryota; kingdom Metazoa; phylum Chordata; class Lepidosauria; order Squamata; family Dipsadidae; genus Erythrolamprus; species Erythrolamprus reginae. The sequence continues at coordinate 162,786,875 of NC_091952.1, read as the reverse complement.
TACCTTTTCATAGTTGTTCAGAATCAGATTTGGAAGATGTTATCTAACAGAGCATCAGAAATATTCTGATTTTTTTAATTGCCTAATTTTTTGACCCTAGTTCTGCAGCTTGCAAAACTTTTGAATGTTCCTGATTAATTGATTATATGCCATCAAATTGGTGCTGATCCTTAAGGACCGCATATAGCTAGATAGATTTTCTGTATGATCCCATCCTTCTTGGAGAAATGTTGATGTCAAGCTCCACCCTCCTGGTGGTATTTTCTTGATGTTTTCACTAAAACCTTAGTTCACTTTCATTTCGCTTTATCCTGTAGTCAATGCTGCATTTATCATGCACAAAGTTGGAAGATATGAACAGGCCAGATCTGAACCAGAGGCTAAAAAAAATTGGCTGTCCCCTCTCTGCTTTAACAACTAGTTTCTCATGCCACTTGTTGGCGCTGATTGTCTTTACAAGTAGTCAGTAATACTCTAGTTTATGGCTGTCAAACTGGTGGCCCACAGGCTGGATGCATCATGTGCAGGCCACACCCACCTGAAAGAAAAAAATGTCACGATATTTCATGTGACAGCAGCATGATGCCACAAGTTTTACACCAGTATTCTAGTTGATGAAATATCTTGGGAGTGTACATACATGTGCCAGGATGTAATAAGAAATAATTAGCATTGTAAAAAAATCTATTTATTATCACTGGGTTTTTTCCTAAGGGGAGATGTGAGGGATTTATTTTATTTTATGTTATTTTAATATTTGCTACTTTAGCTTTGAGCAGAATTCATAGAGCAAAAGTCTATTTGAGTGGGAGAAATTTTTATTCCTCTCCTTTTTGATGAATATTTTTGTCTCCTATTCAGATAAAAAAGACACCTACAAAAATGGAAGATTTTAAATTGTCTGAGGAACTGTAAGTGTCAAGACAATCCCAGGTAGTAATAGATGAAAATTAGCTATCAAAAACATCACTTTTTATCACATTGTATTGTGTTTTTATTTGTAGGACATTGTTGTTGCAAGTTAATTGAAAGAGATTCTGTCATTACAGGTAGTATTTAGATGTTTAAAAAAATATGCATGCAAGCAAAAGGATACTGCTCTCCATACTTAATTAGATTTATTTACTAGTCTGCATAAGATTGTTCTCCTCTCCGCATCCCCCTCAGCTAGCTTCTCCCCCCCCCCCTTCAACATTGATCTGTCTTTTAGGCAGAGATTCTCTTGGCTACATTTTAAGTTTTATTTTGTTCGGTTTGTTTTATAATATTTACACTGCCCCAATCTACCCTGACTGTGAGTAGCTAAGAAAAATAATATTACTCCTCCTTCCCTCCCTTCCTATTAGAACTTCAGATTTCTTCCTAAATAAATTTAATTTAATTTAATTTAGTTAACTTATAAGCTGCCCAATTCCTAGTGGACTCTGGGTGGCATACAGTCATAGGCAATGTAAAACAATAAAATATATAGCATTAAATAACACAAGAAATATAACACAATAAAAAGTCCAAGCAAACATTCATTCAATAATATTCATCTCTCTGGGGCCAAGTAGTTGTTCTATCACCCACAAGCCTGCTGGCAGAACCATGTTTTCACAGCCTTTTGGAAAACCAAAAGAGTGGGGACAGCATGAGTCTATGGGGGTAGTTGGTTTCATAGAGCCGGAGACACCACAGAGAAGGCCCTCTTATGTGACTTGCCAATCGGCATTGTCTGGCCAATGGAATTGAAGACGGCCGACCCTGTGGGCCCTGGTTGGTCACTGGGAATTTTGTGACAGAAGATGGTCCCATAAATATTCTGCTCTGATTCCATGTAGGGCTTTATAGGTAATAGTTAACACCTTAAATTACATCCTGAGACCAATCAGCAGCCAGTGCAGCTCGTGGATCAATGGAGTTATGTGGGTATGTCTAGGTACACCCACAATAGCTTGTGCAGCTGCATTTTTGGACTAGTTGCTGTTTCCGAACGCTTTTTAAGGGTAGCCCCATGTAGACAGCATTGCAATAATCAAGCCATGAGATGATAAGAGTGTGGGTGACTGTGAGGAGAGCATCCCGATCCAAATAGGGCTGCAACTGCTGCACCAGCAGACCTGTGCGAAGGCCCCCCAGCCACAGCCAAGAAACGTCTATAAGACAATACGTATGATGACACATCCCTCTTTTTAATGTTCAAAACATCCTGATGGTGTAGGAGCAGCTGGAACCAAATAATTGGCCAAGATCATACGGTGTGAAGGAATGTCAATCTGAGCTATGGAATGAATAAGTAAACTATTAGGAAGGAACTTTGAGAAAGATTAATTAGTACTGATAAGGAGGAAAGTGTAAGAAAGATACTCAAAATATCTCTGGCTTGATTCTGCATGATGATGATGATGATGATGATGATGATGATGATGATGATGATCTGGTTGTTATTCCAACTGACTATAATAAAACCCATTCCTAGAATATTTCTTGACTTTGCTACTTCAAAAAGCTGATAGATAGGGAGCTTCATCCAATATTCCATAACATAATATTGGCTTTTCCTTTTAATGTGGATAATTCATGTTTTCTAATTGTGAAACAACTTTACATGTAAGATGCCTTGAAGATGCTTTCTTTGGTATTTCCATTTTCTTTCACAACTGCCTGTAAGCTGAGGGCAGATACTAGTCAATTTGTAGATGGCCTAGACATTGGTATTTGAACATAAGAGATCTTTTTAACATTTATATTTATTGTATTCCACTAATCTAAATGAAATGTTATTATACCTTGCTAGTCCATGTATGATATTCCATATGTTAAATAAATAAATTCTTCCTACAATCTGCCAGAAGCAGCTAGGCAATCCTAAACATTATACTGAAGCCAGCCAACCTGATAACAGTTTGGCCAGTGATGGGGAAAAAAACTTTTCTCGGGTTTTGCAATGTTCACTAAGTAAAGGTTAATCCATCCTTCTTCCATAATATGTGTCAAACTAGTTGGGGCTTTAGAGGAAGGATTTGCTCTTAGAACCAAGGAAACTACTAGGCTTCCTGAAAAATCTTCTACACTGTCCTCAAAGAAACTTTTTGCAATGCCCTAAGATGGAGAAACAATCCTTGAATACATCCTTGAATACAGCTCATTTGTCTGGAACCCATACCACATCTCGGACATCAACACCCTTGAAAACGTCCAAAGATATTTCACCAGAAGAGCTCTTCACTCCTCCACTCGAAACAGAATACCCTACGAAAATAGACTAACAATCCTGGGTCTAGAAAGCTTAGAACTACGGCGCCTAAAACACGATTTAAGTATTGCCCGCAAGATCACAGGCTGCAACGTCCTATCAGTCAATGACTACTTCAGCTTCAACCATAACAACACAAGAGCATGCAACAGATTCAAACTTAATATTAACTGCTCCAAACTTGATTGTAAAAAATATGACTTTAACAATCGAGTTGTCGAAGTGTGAAACTCATTGTCGGACACAATAGTATCAACCCCTAACCCCCAACATTTCTCCCTTAGACTATCCACGATTGACCTCTCCAGGTTCCTAAGAGGTCAGTAAAGGGCGTACATAAGTGCACTAGTGTGCCTTTCATCCCCTGTCCAATTGTCTTTCCTTTATCTCATATATCATATATATATTCTTCCTTTCATATATCTTCTTCTCTATTTTTACATATTATTTTTATATATATTACTTCATGTCTATTCTCTTCCATATGTATTGTGTATTGGACAAATGAATAAAGAAACAAACAAACAAACAAATATCCATTGTTAGGAACTAGACCTCACAATGCATTGCATCCTTATACTCCATATAATGTAACACATATTTATACTGATTTCCCAAGGAAGCTAACTGAAGCATCTGAAACTGCTAGAGAATAAACACATTTTGTGAAGCCAGGCTAGCATCTTATTTGAGGTAGGTAAAATGAATCAAATGGTGACTGTGAAGGTCTTTCTCTCTCTTGTTGCTTTAAGTGCTTTTATGGACTGGTTCATTATGATATCTCCTGTCCTTTCCTGTAAATATAATAAAGTTACATCCAAGCTATAAGAAAGCCTGAAGTGAGAGGGGGGAAAAAGATGACACATATATTCCCACTTTTCCACTTGAAACTGCCTTTTCCTGCTACAGTAATTGCTGTTTGCTGAAGATTTGAGTCAGTTGCTGACTATCTACCTCCCTGAGCTTGTTTATCAGGCATTGGATGTGAATGGGTAGACATGAAGAAAAACTATTTGCCCAACTTTTGAAAAAAGGTTACCTGGTCCAGTATTCTTTTTCTTTCACTGATAAAGTATTTGTTGTTTCTGCACACGACAATCTGGAGATTTATTTCAAGGTAACTCTGTTAACAAGGGAATTTTTTAAAAAAAATCTATGGCAAGCTAGAACAGGTTTTGAAATATTACAAGATGGCTGCTAAATTGAGAATTTTCCATCAAATCCAGAAGATCCCAAGGATGCTTTGCATTACTCTAACCAACCATTGCTTTCAGATATTTGAAACAGTCCTGACAAGACACACAAATCATGAATCTCTGAGTAAAATGGGCAATTAATAATCTGAAATATACACACATGCATATATATATACATACATATTTTGAAAATATATACATATTTTGTTTTTCCCAAAATACAATCTACCCCCAAAACAAGCTCTAGCCCAATTTTCACTCCTGTGCCTAATATAAGCCCTATCCAAAAATAAGACCTAGTTAAACCCCATCCATCATTTGATTGTGTGAGGTGGGGTGAGGCACAGGCAGAAAAATCAAGCTAGGGCAGGGGTGGGAGGAAGAGTTGACCCACATGCCCCATATCTTGTTATACTTCAGGCAGGCTTCCAACATGCCAACACCTGTTACACTGCTGTCCAACTTCTGCAGAAACTTACGGCTGCTTGTGGCCAGAAGCTACATGGTGCATCGTGCTGGTGCCATCACTCATGGCAGAGGCATCCTGCTGTTAGTGGAGGCACTGGTGTGATGAGCCATACACCTTTTGCATGATCCTCCTCCCAAGATCATTTCCATATACCATTACACTTTGTTCTGAGCCTTCAGGTAAAGCACCACATTATACAGAAAATTGTAATTTTCTAAGGAGTTTTTGTATATTTTCTATGTACATGTATGTACATAGGTACAAGTCTAATTTATTGGGACCTAACTTTAGAGATGCAAGATAGAAAGTGTCATAAGAGCTTTAAGGCTTCACGAGCCAAGACACAGGGACACATTTTTATTTTTATTTTTGTTTCTTTTTATTAATAGAGAAAAAAAAATTCAACTTTTGGTTTTAGGCAGTGTTTCATTATTGCACCCTGCTCCTTTTGCCTTTCCCACAAATAACTAGGCAAACGGTGACCAGGAAGCAAACTAAAATATGCAGCCTATTTCTATGTCCTACCTAGAGATAAACAAGGAGTAATTATACCGTTTAGCTTTCTCTGACTTGCAGGTTGACATTTTATTCCTCTAGCTAGCTGAATGTGTGCAATCCCTACATCTTTTTCAGCTTTCTATTATAGTCATCAATTTTGAAGAGATTTGTGTCACAAGAGTACTCTTTTCCCCCCTAATGGATCTTCTGACCCCTCCTTACTCAAGATTATTTCAGGAACACAAGCCTGCTATTTTGAAAACCTCAAATGGTCAACACTGCCTACGATTCATATTGCTCTACCAGCCATTATACCTCTATTTCTATTTCTTCAGTTTTTGTATGTGCAACTCTTTAAAACCTTTGCTATCTCTTTACTCTCAGGGTTTGCTATGAGCTAGGAAGAACATGTCTGAGTGGGTGTATGCATGACAGATAACAGAGAGCCATGAGTAACTACATGCTGTCACAAAAAGCTTTTGCTTGTCAATTCAGGTAACATCCTTTTTCTAAAAATGGAAATGAAGGAGAAAAAAATAAGGCAGTTGAAAGGGCCAGATGAGATTTGTCCCTCATTTGAATTGGTAACCTGTAGAAACCCCTTTGCCTTTTAAACAAATAACCTTCAAAGTACATTTGGTAAGAATATCCCTATCAGAGAAGGCCTGAAGTAAGGATGGGGGAAGTTTACATGCTTAATGCAGGCATTGCTAAGTAACACTGATGCAAGTAGAGGATGGATAAAATGCTTTGCATTGTTTGTTTAAATTGGTAAACCTTATCCAACTTTCTACTGTTTTCTCCCTTCTTTGCTTGCAGTCAACTGTAAGCAGAACTCCTTAGCATAATGCCTTATGTACAATTTATCACGCCAACTCACTAAATTTTGGTTTCTAACCAAAACTATACTTCTATCTCTAGCACTAATAGATATAAAATCAAGCAAATTCTTTAGTATCAAATTATTTTGTATCACCAGATTTATGGATACATATAATGCTGAGGAAAAAAACTTCTTAATAACATACACGCCACTCCAATAATCTATAAAATATGACTAATCACAAAGACTTTGAGAGTGGAAAGTTGGTTTCTGGATTTAGGAATCAACGAGCTGTCTGTTTTAAACAGGTGCTTCTTTGAAGGAAGAGGGCACAGTGTAATTTGGTGATTGCTAGAATGATTATTAACTAGGAGGCCCAAATGATCTTTGCAGCTAAGAATATCTTTGACCCAGGCCTTTTCAATATGTTGGAAGCATGCTTCTTTATATCTTCCCTTTCTACCCCATTTTCAAAAAAACATTTTATTGAACATTTGTTTGCATTATTTTGCTGTGTTGTTTTATTATGCATTAAATTTCTACTTTGCTCTAATCTGGAGTTATGCAGATAATACATATATGAATATGTGTGCATGCAGACACACACATATACTCCACCACCAAATTGTGGATTGAATAATTTCTTGGAATGCAGGATAGCAAAAATAATTGCATAAATTCATAGGTGAAGGGGATTTAGATGACAAGGTTTTCAGGTACACCATAAAAGGAAAAAAATATTACTGGAAGTACTTATTTAAAATTACATATGTTGAAAGGAATTGTATTGTCAGATATACCAGTGCTTCCTGAAATGAATAGCATCTGCAACTATTGCAAAATATCACACCACATAATACAATACATTAATACTACAACCAAATGCACTTACATAAATATTTAGACTTTAAATCACTAACAGGTGAAAAAAGGTTTGTAAATATCCAAAATATTTTGTTCAGGGGTGAGCTCTAAATTCACTCACCCCCAGTTTGCTTCTCCCACTCCACGTGGGGTGAGGAGCGCATATGCACAGTGCCAAAAATAAAGCTTGTGCACATGCACGGAAGCAAACCAACCCCAGTTTTTGTGTGTGCACAGGAGCCAAAAACATTAAAGCTGGTTTGGGGGCATAGTCAACCAGCAATCACTCCCAGTTCGGCAAGTGGGGGGAAATCCCCACTATCGGTTCTCACAAAAACTTGTGTTTTTGTAATGACTGAATATTTTAGTAAAAATAAAAACACTGCACCAATTCTATATTTTTAATGTTTGCAAATAATTGTTTAAACAATGTTTAAAGAAACTTCTTTTTGTAGATGGAACCTCAATTCTTGGAAAGTGGAACTTCACTGGTATAGAAAATTGCTTTAGTAGTTTCTGCTGATTCTGCTGGAGAAACAGAAATGTGTATATGCATTCATAGATAAACAGACTATCACATAGATTTCTGGGTTGACACCCCCTTTTCACACTTTCCTGAGAAGAAAAAGAATCCACAAATGTAAGATTTGTAATATAGAAGGAATAAATAGTAAAAGAATATTCCACCTCCATATATGTGCCTTTGATGCATGAATAGAATAGAATAGAATAGAATAGACAAAGTGTGATTGGACAACACAAGGAATTTGTCTTGGTGCACATGCTCTCAGTGTACATAAAAGAAAAGATAAATTAATCAAGAATCAAAAGGTACAACATTTGATGATATTCCATGTACATATAAGCAATCAAATCATATTAGGAACCAGTCAATATAAATTGTAAGAATACAAGCCACAAAGTTAAATCATACAGTCATTGGTGGGAGGAGATGGGTGAGGGGAACAATGAGAAGATAAATAGTAGTGCAGACTTAGTAAATAGTTTGACAGTGTTGAGGACACTGTACCCTCTAAGGTGCGCGCCTGCGTGCCCGCACACCTCAAAACACCCCCTGAGCACCCTTTTCCAAGGCCGTGCAAGGAGCCGCCCCTGCCCCCCCCCAGTGCCTCTGGCCCCCTTGTGCCCCTGGCTTCTCGCCGCTGCCCCCCATCCGCCCGCCCGATCCGCCCCTCTTTCTCCTCCTTCACTTCCCGCCTTGGGGCGCGGCTCCTCCTGTGGCGGTGGCGGCTGCGGCTTCTCGTCCTCCTGATCTGGCCGCTAGCTGCTCCAAATGCTTTGGGAATGCCCGCCCCGCCCCTCTCGCAATCAGCAAAGGGTGTCAGCAAAGGCTGTCAGCAAAGGGACTGCAGGAGAGGCGGAGCAGGTGCTCTTCTCATAGCGGAGGCCGGTGAAGGTTAGTTTGAATGTCAGGCACGCATGCGCATGTGCACGCACGCTCCCCATCCCTCAGCCTGCCCACCCAGAACATTCAAACTAAGAAAAACCTTTGAGAGAACAAGAGGGAGAGGGAGAGAGCAACAGACAGAGCATGATAGAGAGAAAATGAGAAAGAGAGAGAGAGAGAAAGAGGGGGAGAAAGAGAGATAGCAAGAGAGAGAGAGAACAAGAGAGAGAAAGTGTGTGTGTGTAAGAGAGAAAGCAAGAGAGAGAGAAAGAAACAAGAGAGAAAGAGAGAGAGAGAAAAAAAATCAAGAGAGAGAGAGAAAGAAAACAAGAGAGAAAGAGAGAGAGAGAGAGAAAGAGGGGAGAGAGAGAAAGAGAGAGAAAGAAAGCAAGAGAGAGAGAAAGAGAGGGAGAGAGAAGATAGGAAGGAAGAGAGAGAGAAATGATAGAAAAAAGGGGAGAAAAAAGAGAAATGAGAAAATGATTGAGGCAGTGAAAGACAGGAAAGAGAGAGAAACCGAGAGAGAAGTGACTCTTGATTTAAAGCACATGGTAAAAGCACTTAAATAATAACAGAGAAAAAAACCCCAACCCTCAGCTGTTTTTATTAATAGTTATATTTTTGGTTTTGCTGGTTGTTTTAGTTTTAATAGTAATAGATTTTGGTTTTGTTTTATTATTAATTTCTTTTAATAAAAAAAAGGGATTTATTTATTTATTTATTTGTTTGTTTGTTTGTTTGTTTGTTTGTTTATACTTCTATGTCGCCCAGTCCCAAGGGGACTGCCGCTCAGACACTATACTTTTCCGAGGGAACATTGGTTGAGGAAATTATTTGTTTAGCAAAGTGATGGCGTTTGGGGAAAAATGTTCTTGTGTCTAGTTATTCTGGTGTGCAGTGCTCTATAGCATCGTTTTGAGGGTAGGAGTTGAAGCAGTTTGTGTCCAGGATGTGAGTTGTAAATGTAAATACACACAAAAATCTGTGTGTATGTGTCTGCGTGCTTTCCTTCTTATATTTTCATGTTCTTTGGCACAACTGCTCTGGTCAGTTTAGAGTTCTAAATTAATTCTTTCAATTGCTTACATGCAGAAGAAAGATTGTAATTATAATATCTTTTGTTAGGAAGTAAATCTAGTTTATCTCACAGAGATATCTTTCTTGTGAAAATATGTTTGAAATTGACTATGACTTCAAAAGCACAGCTTATTATTAAGTATTTAAATATTTAGAATCTCGGTACCCTGTTTATTAGACAACAGTCAGGTAAAATATATTGCAGTGAACTTATTAGGCCAGGGTGAATCGGGAATACATTTGGGTGCTAATAATGCATATCTGAAGTTTAAAAGGTATACAAAAATCTTTGTAGATATCCCACATGATTTTGCAATTTGAATTGAATGATGGTTTTTGATTCAGCAAGCCACTTTGATTGGATATTTGATTGAATTGCTTTTCAATCAACATTCTGAGTTGAAGCTTTTCACAGCTCTGTTTCTTACACCAATTGTTTATATTATTCATGTCATTATATAGAAATATTTATAGATGATACATTTGGTATAACAAAAACATTTTATCTCTAAAAATATTCATCTTACTGGTTATTTGTATTTATGATCCTTATTTTTTCATTACAGCCTCTCCAGGTCCTCGGAGGGGGTGGCATACAGTGTAATAAATAATTAAAAATAATAATAATAACATTCAGAATCACCAATGGGGATGGTGAGTGGAAACAGGCGTTGATACTCACCTGATATGTCCATTCTCACATGGTGGAGCTAGTCTCCAAGGATGGGTTGACCTTGTCTTTTAACCAATCAGGACTGAGTCTGAAAACATATAAATAGCACCCTCCATCTTAGATTCCCCCTCTTTCAATGAAGGACAAAATTCAGACTCTGCGTGCAGCTTCCAACACAGAAAAACTTTATATAACAAAAACCAACAGTAACAAACACCTAGTAGAAAAGCAGCACAATATATACACACTATACACAAAATAATTACAGCCAGCCAGACCCCAAAAAAGTGGACTTGGAGAGTAGCTTTCAGTTTGGCAAAACTCACTGGTGCAGGAAATATATATGTCCAGTACTTTCCTCACATCAAATGTGTGCCATTGACTGTCCAAGTCAGGGAGGGGATAGAGCAAGGGAGAATGACCTTCTGTACACAGTGGAAATATGAGTTCACCTTTGGGGTGAAGGCAGGGTCCAACCTCAACACAACCCTATCAGAATGGAAGGCACAGAGGTCACTTCACACAGAAAGTAATGCCAGTTCGGAGATCTGATGGGCTGAAGTCACTGTGATTAGAAAAACCACCTTGTAAGTTAGGCTCAAAAGATCCCCTAGTCAATGAGACAAAGACCTTGTTCAAATCCCATGTTGGGAATCTGTGAATGACTGGAGGGCACAGGTTTGTCACCCCCATGAGGAATTTCTGAATCAGAGGGTGCACAGCAAGAGTGTCTAGTGACTGGCATGACAATACAGTGGACAGACCCGCCAGTTTTCCGCGTAGGGCATTAGGGGGAAAATCTTTGACAAGACCCTAACAGAGGAATTGGAGAATGCTTATAATAGATAAGTCAAGGGAAAAATACCCCACCAGTTTACACCAGTTACCACCACCCCAAGTTGCAGAATAAATCTGCCCAGCTGATGGCCTCCTAGAGGCCAGTATAATATTTACAATGTCCTCAGGAACCTTGTTTTGTTTTTTGTTTTGTTTTTTTGTTTTGTTTTTTTTAATTTTTATTGGATTTGTATGCCGCCCCTGCCCCATTCAAGTACCTGGGAATTTGGATGTTCACCGGAGTGGGAAAGAGGTCCAAGACCGGCTGAACTGGGATATGTGTGGCATTCCATTGCATTCCATTTCATTTTATTTCAGTTCAGTTCATTATTCCCTTGCATTGCCTGGCCTGGCCTGGCCTGGCTTGGTATGGCATGATATTCCATCCCATCCCATTTCATCCCATCCCATTCTATTCTATTCCATTGCTTTCCATTGCATTGCATTGCATGTCATTTTTTCATCACATTTCATGTCATGTCATGCCATGCTATGCTATGCCATTTTAATTTTATTTATTATTTTATTTTATTTTATGTTTTATGTTTTATTTTATTTTATTTTATTTTTTGTTTTATTTTATTTTGGCAAACAAAATGACCACCGCTAGTCCCCATAGCCACATGGACAAGTAAAATGGCTGCTGCAGGCCAAATGAGACATTCAAGATGGCCACCATAAGTTGCCATGCACACTTAATATGGCTGCCAGAACATGGGCTAGACCAAATGGCCACTGCCAGTAATCAGGGTCACTCAAGATGGTCACCACCGCCCACCAAGTACTCCCAAAATGGCTGGTTACATGGGATCTGCAAAATGGCGCCCACCTGCTGAGGACAGCAGGATTATGGCTGAAGAACTGTTGAAGAATCTCTGTAGAATCAGTAGGGGAGACAGCCCAAAAGTAAACCTTGCAATCATATTTTCGATGAGTTCCAACAGGAAGTCATTGAGCCTCTGGGAAAGGGCTGAGGCAAGGTCTAGCAAGGCGATAGAGGCCTGAACAGCCCAAAATTCACCTTAGCTGCTTGGCCTTGACATCAGCTGCAACAAGCAGCATCACAAGACTTCGAGGACTTTTGGTTAATTTTGTGATGCAAGCAGAAACCAGTCTGGTTATAAAGATTTGATAGATAAAAGATGGAAAACTCTTTGACTGAAATTTCTGGAAGCAAAGGCACACATCCTGGACCAAAACTGAGTCAAAAGAGAGAGAATCTATGATGGAAGATGGTATTTATCTGTTTTCGGACTGAGTCCTGATTGGCTAATGGACAAGGTAAACCCATCCTTGGAGACTTGCTCCACCCACTGGGGAGAAAAGGTCCTGCTACAAGCAGATATGTGATCAGGTCAATTCTGTCTGCTATAAAAGCCTAGTCCTGCTCATGAAATTCTATGTATGCCAAACCGCTACCTGATTGTATATCCACCAGTAATTGGGAAGCCATAAAATTGAGCATTTGGGGATTAATAATGAGTTACAAATGGCACTGGACAGTGGATGCAAAGTCACTCTTAACATTTGATATGTCCCTGGATCAGATATACCAACTATTTTTTTCTGGAATTGACATAAACAATTTGAAATAAAAACAGCCATTTTTTGCCTTATCTGACAGCTTGGGAGGAGGAGGAAAATTCTCCACTTTCCTTCTCTGTGTATGACTAGTAGAGTGATTCAGATGTCCATGGAGTCCTTGGAAAGTTCACATAGAAAGGGAACAGTCAACAGATTCTCTGATCACTGCGAATGAGAATTTGAGTAGGATGCATGTAACCATGTATCCCTCCTACTGGCAGTCAGAAATTTGCCATGCCCCATCCTAATTTTATAGAATGTTGCCACTGGATTTTCCTGGATGGAATAAAATGATGTATAATGCACTTTTGGGGAGGGAGAAAAAACAGTCACATTTCTGAAATCTTGGAACCATAAGATACAATAAAACAATAACAAAGCATATACTAGGGGTATCAAACTCATATTGCCATGGTGGCATCATGTGATGTATCAGGAAATTTTTCTTCTTCGCTAAAGTGAGTGTAGGTGCGGTCAGCACATGACACATTCAAGAGTTTGACAACCCTGCCCTATACTATTTCAGACAAGTAATTGTCCACTCTCTTCTTAAACGCTTTCAATGAAGGAATACCCACAACTTCTGAAGGCAAGCCCCGAATCTGCGGAGAGGGGCGGCATACAAATCTAAATAAATAATAAATAAAGCTGTTCCACTGCTTAATTGTTTTAACTGTCAGGAAAGTTCTCCTTGGTTCTAGGTTTCTTCTCTCCTTGATTAGTATCCACCCATCCCTCTTGTCTTGCCTTCTTGTGCTTCGGAAAATAGGTTGCAAATGGGAATAATTGTAGCAGGGGCATTGCTAGGTGACAATATTAAAAATATTGTACATATGCAAAATACAAACATGCATAATAATTACTTCTCTTCTCAAATGCAAAAGTGATGCAGAGTATGCATGCTTAAAAGATTATAAGTATAGATGTTATGAATAAGTAAGAGATGAGTAAGAAGTCCCAGTTAAACTGTTATAGTATATATTAGCAGATAGCTGTAGGACTGAAATGTGTGAAAAAAGGAGGCATGCAATGTGACCTCATGTGTTCCACTGGCTGTTTTCCATTCTGTAAAACTTTTAACCTCTCTGTAGGTGTCATTCTCACTAATGGTTCTTTCATATGAGTTATTTCTTCTATGTGGATGTCTCATCTATGTAGGACAAGTGCCAGGTGTGAATCCCTAATGGTTTTACAATCTTGTAGAGGAATTAAACAACTATAGAAATCCTTAAAGTGTTAGTTGTATAAAAGTAGCACTGCAACTATTTTATCTCTCCCCCTCTGCCAGCCATTGGACAAAACTGTTTCTTGGCACTTTGCTGTGAAAAAAGACATATTGACAATTTGCAGTGTTTTTCTCATAATTCTGACAGGCCATATGAAGTGAGCCTTAATGCCCTACAATCCAGCAAAGGCTCAAATAACCATATCCGCAAAATTCTATAAAATTTCACATTTCTAATTAAGAATGAATAATGAGGTAAGATTGTTCAATGGTTTTGCTTCTAATAAACACACAGTGCACAGTTTACTAATTAAGTGATCTATCTCAGCTGTCCTTATCCTGATACTTTCTGTCAACATGGCCTCCTGGCTCACATATCTAGAGTGCATCACGTAAGAAAAGACTACTTTCCTATCATTTGAACAATTTTAAATATTTATTTATAAATACCAAATAGCTCATTTTTGTGAGGGAATTTATTCCAATAATTACATAAATATGCCTGCTACTTTAATGTCTTATGACCACATTATATAAATGTGAGGATTTCATTTTTGGCTTAAACACTGTTTGGCTTAAAAATTATGGTATCTTAATCCCCAATTCTATTCTTTTTCTCAGTATATCAAACTATCTTCCCTGTGTATGACAAACGGATTTAGCAAAGTGATGACATCTTTAAGAAAGCTTCTAATGTTGATCTTAATGTCTCAAGAGATTTGTATCAACATAGGCAGTGTCCTACATAATTTAGAGCTTTAAAAAGAATAATAAAAAACAACTATCTTACATTGTGCCTGGTCTAGTGTTATGTATTAGTTAGAAGCCTAATTGAAGTTTGAGCATTCCTCAAGTGTAGCTATTTGTACAGAAATATAAGTATTTCAGCAGAAAGGATGGGAAATTGATTTGTTAGGGGATAGGACTGCTTTGTAGTGGAAGAGAATCTATTTGGCTATCACTGTATTGGTGAGTCATCCAGTCAGCCAGAAGATGAAACTAGATTTGGCATTTTTATTTACCTATTGAGTTCATCCCAAGGAACTGGGATAGGTATACAATACAGGTAGTCCTCGACTAAAGACTACAATTGAGCCCAAAATTTCTGTTGCTAAGTAAGATATTTGTTAAGTGAGTTTGAACCATTTTACAATCTTTATTAACTCAGTTGTTAAGTGAATCACTGCACTTGATAAGTTAGTAACATAGCTGTTAAGCGAATCTGGTTTCCCGATTGATTTTGCCTGTCAAAAGGTTTCAAAAAGTGATAACTTGATCTTGGGACACAGCAACAGTTATAAGTATGAACCAAGTGCCAAACCTATTTATTTGTTTGTTTGTTTATTTATTTATTTTTATTTATTTATTTATTTATTTAGTCCAATACGCAATAATACACAACGAAGGTTATAGAGGATATAGTAGAGAAGAAATACAAGATATAGGAGAGACTATAGGACAGGGGACGGAATGCACTCTAGTGTGCTTATGTACACCCCTTACTGACCTCTTACGAATCTGGAGAGGTCAACCGTGGATAGTCTAAGGGTAAAATGTTGGGGGTTAGGGGATGATACTACAGAGTCCGGTAATGAGTTCCACGCTTCGACAACCGGATTACTAAAGTCATATTTTTCACAGTCAAGTTTGGAGCAGTTAATATTAAGCTTGAATCTGTTGTGTGCTCTTGTGTTGTTGTGGTTGAAACTGAAGTAGTCTTTGACAGGCAGAACATTGCAGCATACGATCTTGTGGGCAATACTTAGATCATGTTTAAGGCGTCATAGTTCTAAGCTTTCAAGACCCAGGATTGTAAGTCCAGTTTTGTAGGGTATTCTGTTTCGAGTGGAGGAGTGAAGGGCTGTTCTTGTGAAGTATCTTTGAACATTTTCAAGGGTGTTAATGTCTGAGATGAGATATGGTTTCCAAACAGATGAGCTGTATTCTAGGATGGGTGTGGCGAAAGTTTTGTAAGCTCTGGTAAGTAGTGTGAGATTTCCAGAGCAGAAGCTATGTAGGATTAGATTAACAACTCTTGAGGCCTTCTTAGCGATGTTGTTGCAGTGGGCTTTGGCACTTAGATCTTTAGTTATTAGTATTCCGAAGTCCATCTGAGTTTTGATCACATGATTGTTGTGTGGTTGCTACAAAGGTCATGTGAAAAATAGTCATGTCACTTTTTTCAGTGCCATTGTATTGGCAAGATATATATATTTGTTTTCGTAGATTTTCACGGGTACAGGTATGACGATATTGGTATATTCAGGTTTCTTCCTGTGTAGGATTCAGAAATTTCTGGCGACATTTCGACGAGGTCCCACTCGTCATCTTCAGCCTGGTGTTTCTGTCCTTGTTCTAGGGCAAAAACTGTTATATATTACTCATCTTTCTATTGATAGATATTACTTCTGAAAACTACTCATACAGACAAGGCTTCTATAAACTGTTGACAAATGGAGATATGCCAGAGGCATTCCTTGGTAAAAAAAAATTGACAAATGATAGAAGGATAAATAGAGGAAATTGAAGTTAGCCTCCACATGAAATTATGGATTTTAAAATAAATGTCTATTTTTGTTTTCTAACAGAATTAATTACTTTAGCAAAGCACTTCAAAAAAGAATTATGACTTGCGTGTCTGGAAGCAAAAGTGCCTATCATTACATGGTAGAATAGCCATTTTTATGTCTCTCTCTTCTCTCTCACCTTTTCTGTAGCTTTTTCACTTTTTCTGGCAGAATTTTTGTTTTTGAGCTATTGTGTTACCTCTGGGAAGCCAGCATTTCTTAGTCCCCTTCCCCATTCAAAATTTCCCCTTTCTAGTGATTTCATCACATGAATAATTTAAACTAGGAGTGTTAAACTCAAGGCCCATGGGCCAGATCTAGCCACAGGGTACTTAGATCTGGACTGTGGGTGTGGGGCCAGCCTGTAAATAGCAAAGGATCAGGTCCCGGTGCCTCTGCTTGGCAAAATGGGGCACAGGATGCATGGCCAGTCCCCTTGCACCCCATTTTGACCAATAGAGTTGTTGGCATGTCTCGGTTTAGCTAAGCTATAAGACCTTCGACATACACTGAGCAGAGAATTTTAACAGAGCGTAGATGTATGATAAAGCCAAGACACAGACTTAGTTAAGTATTATTTACATATAAACAAAATATAAACAATCCAGAATAAGCATGAAGTAAATACAGAATAATAAGCACTGAGTAATTACAAAGCAAATAGCACTGAGCAAATAGCACTGACAATTACAAGATTAGAGCACAAAGCAAAATACAATATACAATATAGATAAAAGCACAAAGCTTATACAAAAAGATAATAAGCACTGAACTTATACAAGAAGATAATAAGCAGGAAGCTTATACACAACTCCCCCTCTCTCAGGCAAAGTGAAAAGGAAATGACTGAGCAGAATAATGAGCTTTTATAGCTTCAATGAGGAAGTGACGAAACAGCCTTGAATATTAACTCTTCAAGTACAAGTTAACTCTTTAAGTGCACATTAACTCTTTAAGTACAAATTTGGTATAAGTGTACAATATGCAGTTTACAATGGCAATCCCTAACAACCATGTACCCTGTACTAACAAGAGTGCTGCAGGAAGTGTCCGTCTCATCTATCCCCCTCATCCCGGCTGGCTCGCAGTGGAGAGCTTCTGTGCTGATCCAGCTCTTGAAGAAATCCAGTTGACATCCCTGGTTTAAACTATAGTGCTCAATAGAGGCTGTGAGACTCAGTTGCAACTCCCAATTCTATATTTTCCATTCGTCTCTGATCCCCCATGATCAGAAATCACAACGAACAGCAATTCATGGGATCACAGAATTTGATGAGCATGATTCATAGATATTTGATGATCTTGTTTCAGTTTTGGTCACTTTCAAAGGATCCTGATTCTTCTTGTAGAACCATAGCTTCTTTAAATGAGATTTACTCCATTGTCTGCCTTTTCTTCCCACACTTGTTAAGCGAATCACTGCAGTTGTTAAATTGAGAAAATCTGGTTTCCCCATTGACTTTGCTTGTAAGAAGATTGCGAACAGTGATCACATATTCCTAGGACTGCATCCAACATAAATGTGAGTCAGTTATCAAGGATCTGAATGTAAATCAGGTAACCACAGGGATGCTGCAATGGTCATAAGTATGAAAAACTGTCATAAATCATATTTTTCAATGTCATTGTAACGGTCACTAAGTGAATTGTTGAAAGTCAAGGACTATCTGTAAGAATGGCTATTTATCCTAGAAGAAAATGTGGTAGTAACAAATGTCTCCAGGAAAAAATGAAATAAATACCAGTCAGAAGTCTATTTTCATTCATTCCCTTTTCTACCAAGGATATATCCTTGTCCTTCCAGATGTTCATATTATGGAATTTAAGTTGCTGGTTGTCTCTGGAGGGTAATGGTTTTCAAGTTTCTAGGCAAGCTTTATTCTCTCATATCATGCGATATCCATTTATTCCGAACACAAGATGTCTGTACTTTCTGTTACTCTACCAGCGGCACCACAATATCTGGTATTTTGCTATGATGAGTTTCTGATAACAGCTGATTTGACATTGTTTGTGGAAATTTAATTTATACTATACAGCAGCCTTCATATCAAAGAGCATTTTTGAGGCATTATTGGACTGTATGAAGAAGTGCTGAATGTACCATGGTCAGCAGGTTTCACCTGACTGTACTGTACCTTTGTAACTCTCTGAATATTGCACTGCATGATTTATGGAGGCATTTGGCTTGCCAAATAATATCCCAAATCATCCAGGTTTCCTCCAGGTCTCTAGCAGAGGAACTTTGCTGTGAAGAACTCAGCAAATATGAGACTAAATATTAGGGCTGAATGGTGATTTAGAAATACATCTTCAAGGACATATTTGGGGTGGGGGAGGCATAAGCAAAACACTTATTTTCAACCCTCTAATGCATACACATCTCCCCCCCCCTTGATTTAGTGTAACAGATTGTGCCGCACATGCTCCAAAGGAGCTTTTTGGCACTGGATCCAAACATTTTAGACGTCTATTCAATTTTATTGCCTGCTAATTGTGATATATAAAACTTTGGATTGTAAGCATTTGCCCTGATTTCTTTTTATAAAACTGGCAAAGCCACGTGACCCAAAGAACATTCTGACCCAATTCTGAATAAAGAGAATAAATCTGTACTTGACTTGTATCTCTTCAAACTGCCACCAGTCACCAGAATGTTTTATTTCTTCTAAAAGAAAAATGTCATGAGAAGGATGGAATTTAGCCTTCCTTCTTAATAGGTAGATACCGTAACTTTTTTACAGTTATGTGATCCCTCAGTTGCCATTGGATAGGATCACATTTAATATCCAGGCTTAATACCTCAGTCCGAATTGGGCTGCTGTTCTCTTAAATAAACTTCAATGACTTGGACGAGGGGAAAAATGGGTATCTTATCAAATCTGCGGATGACACCAAACTGGCAGGAATAGCCAACACACCAGAAGATAGGTGCAAAATACAGAAGGATCTTGACAAACTTGAACAATGGACGCTATCTAACAAAATGAAATTCAATAGTGAAAAGAGTAAGTTCTACATTTAGGCAAGACAAACAAAATGCACAGGTACAGTATATGTGGTACATTGTTGAACAGTAGTAACTGTTAGAGGGATCTTGGAGGCCTAGTGGACAACCATTTAAATATGAGCCTGCAGTGTTCAGCAACTGCCAAAAAAAGCCAACACAGTTCTAGGCTGCATTAATGGAGGGATAAAATCAAGATCACGTGAAGTGTTCATACCACTTTATAAGGCCTTGGTAAGGCCACAGTTGGAATATTGCATTCAGTTTTGATTGCCATGATGGAAAAAGGATATTGAGACTCTAGAAAAAGTGCAGAGAAGAGCGACAAAGATGATTAGGGGACTGGGGGCTAAAATACATGAAGAATGATTGCAGGAACTGGGCATGGCTAGTTTAATTTTAAAAAGGACCAGGGTATACATGATAGCAGTGTTCCAATATCTTAGGGGTTGCCACAAAGAAGTAGGAGTCAACCTATTCTCCAAAGCACCTGAAGGTAGAACAAGAAGCAATGGGTGGAAACTAAACAAGGAAAGAAGTAACTTAGAACTAAGGAGAAATTTGCTGACAATTAAAACAATTAATCAGTAGAACATCTTGCCTCCAGAGGTTATGAATGCTCCAACACTAGAAGTTTATAAGCAGATGTTGGATAACCATCTGTCTGAAGTAGTGTAGGGATTCCTGCCTAAGCAGGGGGTTGGACTAGAAGACCTCCAAGGTCCCTTCCAACTCTGTTGTTATTATCATTATTATACTCTTTCCTATGGAACAATCAATAGTTGGTAGCTATGCAGATCTTCAGTAATTTGAGAAGCTTCAGTCAGCTTGAGAATAGCTCATAGTTTGGTCAATTACAGTGTCAACCAAGGTTTGTGGTGCAGATGTCATCACCAATTATTTCTACTCAGGAGTTAATGAAGGAAGATGGAACATGAAAAAATATGGTCTGTCTCTGGGAATAGTAGGCTCTTGTTCTTCCCACAGTAAACTCAAAGAGTGAGGGTTCATGAGAATGCAACCAAAATGGAATCATTGAGAAACAAGAGGGAAGAAGCTGGTATGCTTGAAAGAATTCTAAGTTCTTTAAAAAAAATTAAAAAGGGGAGGGGGTCCCCAGTTTCAACAAATCCTTATAAAGACAGAGTGCAAAGCAGCTTGTTTCAGACTAAGCATATTTTTTATTAGTACTTTTTGAATATAATAAAGAATATAAATTTAAGGGAATAATTTAAAAGATAAGATACAAGAAAGAGGGGAGGAGAGGAGTGGAATTTTCAGCTGAAGGAAAAAGGTACAAGGTATTTTGTAAATAAAAAAATCCTGCTGATATAAA
Source organism: Erythrolamprus reginae (assembly GCF_031021105.1). Taxonomy (NCBI): domain Eukaryota; kingdom Metazoa; phylum Chordata; class Lepidosauria; order Squamata; family Dipsadidae; genus Erythrolamprus; species Erythrolamprus reginae. The sequence continues at coordinate 162,766,073 of NC_091952.1, read as the reverse complement.
TCTCATGATTCTTGGCAGTATATAAGATATGGAAAAAAATGTTAAAACATCTACTATAAGATTAAACCCAACAACATAATGAAAAGACAAAGAATAAAAATAAATGAACCATATACCATAGTAATAATATTTTAAAAAATAATATTTTAAAAAACAATTCAGTAGCTGCAAATTACCAGAACAATTTCTGGACTGTTTTTAAATAATCTTCTGAAAGCCTTCAAGGAGAGATCTAGGTAGCTTAGGTGTTCTTAGGTGGAGCTCCATTTTTGCTACCCCACTGCGTGCGTCCCCCCCCCCCCAAATCTGGGCAATAGCCCACTCTTATCTACTATATAAAGTGTATGTACATACACACGGGCACAGCTCTTCTAAAATTATACACATTCAGCCTCATTTACGGCGATGGGAAAAATATACCCAGAGGCCAGAAGGGAAAAAAAGAAAAAAAAATCAAACTTTTGCTACTGGTACTGCGTATCTGACAGTACCCGTAGGAGCCCACCACTGCTTCTACCTTAGTTGGGTGTGTACCTAAACTTCCAAATATTCATGAGTTTCATTATCTAAATGCAGTCTATGCCCTAATCTATATCTATATCTATATCTATATCTATATCTATATCTATAACTATAACTATATCTATATCTATATCTTTACCTATACCATACCTATACCTATACCTATACCTATACCTATATCATATCTATATCTATATCTATATCTATGTCCGTCCGTCCGTCCATCCATCCATCCATCCATCCATCCATCCATCCATCCATCCATCCATCTATCTATCTATCTATCTATCTATCTATCTATCTATATTTCATCCCAGCACACTAATTGTTAATTATGAATTGTCGGAGATTTGGTTAGTTAGGAAAACCCATTGAATATAATAGCATCAAAGCATTTTATAAAGTCATCCCAAAAAGCTATGTTCCTGATTACCCTTGATTAAACTATTAAAATAGAGAGGTAGGCAGATAAGAAGACAGAAGAGGAGGAAGAATGATAATAATAATAATAATAATAATAATAATAATAATAATAATAATAATAATAATAATAATAATAATAATAATAATAATAATACATGCATATTACAAAGTAAAGTGAAATTGCAAAATCATTCTTGGCCTAATTAGTCAGCAAAGAATAGACAAGTGATAGTGGAGCAAAGCTGTGAGCCATCTTCACCTTTCTAGGAGAAACAGGCTCAGAACAAAGGCATGTCTACATTTCTGACCCTTCCTTTCATTGTTCAGTTTGAGCTCTCCTAATTGCCCTAGCAGCAAAACAGGCATGCCTGACAATTGTTCCCATTTTTGCTTCTCTCACATACACTCTCTCTTTCCTCACTGAATATTTACTGAATGGTTCTTGTCATTATTTAGTCATTTCACTTGCAACTGTGACAGCTCACACAGTCTTTTTAAGATGTGAATTTCTTCTATGATGTGAATAGTGCAATGACTGAAAGAGAAAGAAAACTGAAAAAAAAAAAGAATCTCACCAAAATGTGTGGCTCCATTCACAAGTTAAACTCACAAGGTTTTGGAGAATGAAAGGGAAAATGTTGGTTCGCTGGTTTTTACTTCCTATAAGGCAGGGGTGGTTTCCATATTCTGCTACTGCTCAGGGGCATGCCACATGGGCAAGCACATTTCATGTGCCTCGTGCGCATGCACAGTACTAAAAAAAAGATTCTGTGCATGCACAGAAGCAAAAAACAAGATAACTAGCTTGGGGCGTAGCAGACATGGGTTCCAGCCACCCAGGATGCCAAGTTGCTAATGGTTCTAAAGAACTGGTCCGAACTGGTAGGAACCCACCTCTGCTCTGATGGCTGTATGATGTACAATAATACGATGGAGCCATCTAGAAAAGTATTAACATCTGACTCAATGAATTAATCCTAGAAGAACTAGTCCATACATGACTGATGAGTTAAATTATATACATTAGATGAGTTAAATCATGGTGTGTCTGTTTCTGTGTGAACAAGCCATCCAAAATAAGTAAGAGAGCACTTTTCAATTGAGACAATCCATATAGTGTCAGTTGTTTTGAAAGCTGGGCACATTTCTGAGTCTATTTATTTGTATAAATAGAAGTTATCCTCGGGGTACATTAACATCAATTTTGTACCCTGTAACAAATGTCCGAAATACCATTACTTTAGTGCTGCTTTAGTGAAAATAGTTACTTGACACTTTTTTTTTTTTTTTTGCTGGGAGAGGCGAACCTATCCTTTACTTTCCTCTTTGACATTACAACTGCCAAGTTGTTCTGATAAAAGGAAGGAAAATATTGTGCATTGAGCAGGGGATTGGACCTGATGACCCTGAAAGTCCCTTCCAACCCTATGATTCTATGATTTCCAACATGGATCCTTTATTACATACCTTATCAGAGTATCCCTTTTAATCATGCTCACAAGATTTCTATCTATATTTTGCCATCCAGGAAGAAGAAAAAAAATGGGCATATAGATATGTCAGTCAATTGATGGCCAAAATGTGGAACTCTTACAGGACTTAAAAAAGGACATCATCCAAGATGATTAGAATGTAATTTCAGTAGAACAATAGTGCAACCGAACCTAGGGAAATTGTGAGTATCTCCCTCTCTCTTTCTCTCTCTCTCTGCTATATCTATAGCAGTGGTGGGTTCCCCCCGGTTTGAACCAGATCACCCAAACGATTAGTAACCCACTGGTGATATAATGAGGCATCACAGATCCAGCACTGTCTGTGCTTGTCTGTGCACACCGCCATCTCTTAATTTTTTTGGAATTTTCAGCCATTTTTTCATTGTTTGTATGTCTTCTCCTCATCCTCTGCTGTGAAAAAAGCCCTCCCTTCCGCCCGTGGGTTAATGCCCACCTTTATTTCTTTATGTGAAGCACAGCTGAGCAGCTCCTCAGTAGTGTTTTGGCTTGAAACCACCTTCTGAGAATGCACAGAAGTGAAACTGCAGAAAGGGATGTGTGCACACATGCGAGCAGAGCGAGCATGAACACGCAAAACTTCATGATGTGCACCAGTGGTGAAGGTCAGTGGAACCCATCCCTGATCTTACGGAAATACCTACTGGGGCTGTGGTTTATGTTTTCCTGAAGTGGATCCATCTCTAGCCCAAAAAGAAAAACAGGGAGATCAACTAACACTGGTAGAAATTAAGAACAACAACAACAACACACACACACATCATGGGACAAATTTGTCTATTGCTCTAAACAACCAGATGACCTTCCTCTAAATGCAGTCATTTACATTGAAGGTAGAATTTGAACAATGTCAGGTCAACCTTCAAGCCATTCCTCCATTGGCCTTCTCCGGGTCCCATCGACCAAACAATGTCATTTGGCGGGCCCCAGGGGAAGAGCCTTCTCTGTGGTGGCCACGGCCCTCTGGAATCAACTCCCCCTGGAGATTAGAATGGCCCCCACCCTCCTTGTCTTTCGCAAGTTACTCAAGACCCACCTGTATCGCCAGGCATGGGGGAACTAAGACATCTCCCCCAGGCTTTTTATATTTTATGTTTGGTATGTATGTGCTGTATGGTTTTTAATTGTTGGGGTTTTTATATATTTTTATTATTAGATTTGTCCCATTATTACACTGTTACTTATTACTGTTGTGAGCCGCCCCGAGTCTTCGGAGAGGGGCAGCATACAAAAATAATAAATTATTATTATGTCAGTACAACACAGCAAATGAGATCACTATGCTGGATTTCGTATTTCATCATCAGTCGGGCGCTTCCCAAGCACCTAGGACTGCTTGATGTAGCGGCGAATTATGTTTGTCGATCCCAGTAAAGCGGCCTTTTGCAATTGACAAATGGAGATTTTGTCAATTCCGATGGTTTTCAAATGTCCGCTGAGATCCTTTGGTACTGCGCCCAGCGTGCCAAGTACCACTGGGACCACATTCACTGGCTTATGCCAGAGTCGTTGCAGCTCGGTTTTTAGATCTTTGTATTTCACTAATTTCTCTAGCTGCTTCTCCTCAATTCTGCTATCTCCTGGGATTGCGATGTCGATGATCCATACTGTCTGGTGTGTTATGCTTCAGAATTCGGTCAGTCGGAAGTCGGAAGTCCCACAGTAGTTTTGCTTGCTCATTTTTGACCACTTTTTCGGGCTTATGATGCCACCAGTTCTTTGCCACTGGTAAATGGTAGTTCCGGCACAAGTTCCAGTGGAAATTATTATTATTATTATTATTATTATTATTATTATTATTATTATTATTATTATTAATAATACATGGTTCGTGCTTCCACAGTTTCTGGCCTTGGTATTTTGGCAATGCAACAAAATGCGTTTGAACTAGCCAGTTGGGGATAAAGTCTGTTGCTCTTTTGTTTTATCGCATAGGTATTTTTTCCAATGAAGAGATGGCAATATCTCTCAATAACAATTGCTGCTTTGCTAATATGAAAGAAAAGGAATCAAAAACAGAATTCTTCTCACAAATATAGGTGTTTAGCAGCTTGCTGTTATAACAGCAAGTATTCCCTGTACTTAAGAAATGACCATTGCTATATGTCCTTTGCACCACCCAGAGTAAACAACTGTGCATCAGTGGCTGCAGCCTTAGCTATTCATGAACCATATTAATTTCAGCTGCAGTGAACCACAAACTTTTCTGTTGCTTTGTCTTCATTCTTTCTTTTTTAATTTCTAGGAATATTGTTTAAAGGATTCCAAAGATTCACTATAATGTATGGGCATACAGTAGGCCATACATATAACAGGATAATAGAGGTTATTCAGGATGGGCTAAATATGCCCCAAAGGCTTTCCAAACTGATTTATTCAGTGCCAGCAGGGATGCTGGAAAACTGGGTAATAACTTTGGAGAGCCTGCAACACATAATTGAGATCGGCTCTTGAAGTTGCTTCTTGCCATGTAGCAATCACCTTCATGGTGGCTTCTTTTTCTTTGTGTTTACTATAAGACCGAGTGGCAGCAGCATATCTGAACATAGCAGGAGAGAATTCTTGTCAAGGCTGTATGCATGTTCTGTTTTGTAGGGACACAGTGGGAAAAATAGTTGAGGAGATGCAGGTACTGTGTAGCTTCCAGTAAATTTTTCCGTTTACAAAAAGCAAGTTTCCAAGTCCTGAGGGTGTTTAGTGTATATCTGAAGGCGTCAATATCTCAGAAAAATCTTAGAAAAAAGGTTGAACAACATTTAGGTTTCTGTGTATGTCTTATTACTTATACTGTATAAAAATGGATAAAAGTTACTAAACATTAAAAAATACAAACAAAATTGTATGAAATACTGCACATTTAAAGAACTGAGTTTATACAAGCAGTAGAACACATGTTAATCAATAAATAACTCTTGTTATTTTTTAAAACCCAGGATGATTGACTTTTTGGCATTTATGTTCCCCATCCATCCCTTAAGCCCCAGTCAACCCATCAAGTCAGTAGGAATACTTTGCCAGCCATAATTATATTTTCTTTGTGAAAGACTCCATTATTGATTTAACGTTGAAATATCGTGGGTATTTAATGATATATATGCAATTGCTTAAATTGAAAAGGATTGGTTTCGAGTTCAGTGTGTGAGTTAGGTGAAGGGATTGTCTAAATCTAGCTTAATATGTCAGTGCTATCTCTCCTGTATTATTAAGAAAGCTTTTTTTATTTTTGCAAATGTAACCTCTTGGTATTTTTCCTCAGAAAAATACAAATCCTGTTCAAAACTTCTGAACATGAAACTCGGCAGGTAGATTATTATGTTAAGCTGATAAATTTATTCAGGCTATTAAGTGGATAATGCAATGCTTTAACTCCATGTCTGATTTTCTGAAAATTGACGATTGAAATTCGGCTCTGTGTTAAAAACTGAGCTTAGAGCTCTCTGCTACTATCTCTTGGTCAACTGGAGTTTTACAGTGCACGCCTTGTAAGCCTGTAAGGATGCCATATCTATTTTAAAGAAATCTTTAAAAATTAGAGGGGAAAATAAATAAAGGTTCAGAGCAACGTGGTTCAACCAATCATGAAATAATATATTATGTAAGAAGGCAGTTTAGATTACTGAGGCACAAGTTCATTCCCAGGCAAATCTTGTGTGTTTTCATCTCTTTTGCAATTTCAACATTTTCCACCTCTTGAGGGCAATTTTATAAAGTAGATTTTATAAATAGTTCCTGTGTCCCGAGGAAGTCAACATTCCTGTGGGATTTCAATATCTCCTCATTTGAAATTTAGAACAATATTTCCTAGTCATGATGTAGTTAAACTGTTTAGTCATTTCTTGCTTCTTAGCTGGCATTGAAATAACCTGGCAAAACTTGCTTTTGTGCTCTTTCTAAAATTATTCAACAACAACAACAACAACAATTTTATCTATCTGTATATGGACTGAATAGCATCTGCTGCCTTTTCAAAAGAATTGATATGCATAGATCTGGAATTCTGAGGGAGAAAAAGCAAGCCCATCTATTTTCCTTCTCCACAAAAAATATTTACACCATAGGATAAAACACCAAGATTCCGAACATGCTTGCAAAGGTAACAATTTTTGGTGTAATTTCTAATAATAAAACATATAATTTAAATATAACAATTCAATAAAATATGCTTCTTTTTAGAAGTTTCAAGAATCCTTTCAAGTCTGTGTTTTAAGTTTCTGTGCTATTACCAAAGAATTGTTTAGAATTTTATTTTGCATAAAATCAGGTGGCTGAGACTAGGGCAAAATATAACATAAAACAATATACAACTCATATCATTCTTAGACAGCATTTAAAATGGTGGCCTAATTCCAACAACTGGCCAAATCCATTAGAAAAAAACATATTATTACTTGCCTTAAGGCTCTGGTAATAGGAACTATGAAACTTAAAATAGTATCAGTTGCTAAACACTGTTCTGTCTGGGTGCCCCCAGACTTCAGCACCAACTGGAAAAAACAGCCAGACACGCTGGTAGAAACAAAAGCACTTTATAATTTGAAAATAAACACAGAGGAAAACCTGTTCTTCCCCACAGGCAGGCTATGAGCCTTCACAGCAGACCTCTTGCTGGCACACCCACCTCTTCCCCTCAAGGTTTCAGTATTCAAAGTCACAAGCCAGAATTCCAAGACGCCAAAGATCACAGCCAGGTCTCACGACTCCCAAAGATAATTCTCCACAAACCAGGAAGGGTGGGTCTGCCTTTTTAGCCTTTCCGGAGAGCACCACACCCAAACCCAGCTGTTGCCCATTCAGTGCTTGAAGTACCTGGCTAATTGTCCCCTTCGTTGGGTTGCCCTTCTCTGCCGGAAATCTATTATTCCTTGTGCCTGGTCATCTAAAGAATCCAGGCTGCTTGCTGGGGAGAGCTCCCCCTCGGGCTGAGATTCCTCCTCCTCGTCTCCCTCGTGTTCCTCATCCTCCCCCCCTGAGCAGAGAGCCGGCAGAGGGTCAGCCGTTCCCTGAGGGGCCTCAGACGGAATCACAACAAACACCATTTGATATTAACTGCAGGTAGTTCTTGCTTAGAAACCAGAACTGGGATTGACAATTCCAATTGCTAAGCACCATAGTTGCTAAGCAGAAAATTATGTGACTGCCATGGGCTTACCACATCACCTTCCATTCAGTCATGAAATAAATCAGCTGAATCCCGTTACAATGACTTCTTGGCTTGTTGGAAGCTGATTGTAAAGCACATGAATGGTGATCATGTGAATGTGTGCTGCTGCAAGTTTCATAAATGAAAGAACTGGTTTCATTCCAAAACTGCTATTTTTAACACTGTCATAACTTCAAATGTTTGCAAAATGAGCAACTCAGTAAGTGATAACTATGTGTATTAAGTGTTGTGACACGTTCAATTCTTTGATCAAACATAATTTAATGGGAAATGTTGGGGTTTTTTTAATGTCAAATATTTCATTTTTAGAAATAGAACTTACAGAAGTGTATTTTTAAGATAACTTCCTGGAGTTTCATTTTGGTTTCAGAATTAGAAGAGGGAATTAGATGGATTTTTATATTTAGATTTAAAGCTATTAAGCCATTTTTAGAAATATAAGCATCCATACACAGTATTTCTCAGGTAAAATGATGAAGAATAGACATAATAATGTAGAACTGTGACGGTTCTTTTGATAAAGATAAGAAATAAAAATATTTGAATTAATAACTACAGCCAAGTGTTTACCTGATTTTTGATCACACATTTAGGGTTAGTATTTGAAATTAGAAGATTTCATCACCTTTACAATAAATACATTGCACTTTCCCAAACTTTTCAGTCCATCATCTCCTTGGTGCTACAAACTCATCCTCAGTGCTCCACACCCACACACCCTACTTTGATTCCCTCTTCTTTGTGGCAACCCCTGAGATTTGGAACACTGCTATCATGTCTCCCCTAGTCTTTTCATTAAATTAGATATACCCAGTTCCTGCAACTGTTCTCCATATGTTTTAGCCTTCAGTTCCCTAGTCATCTTTGTTGCTTTTCTCTGCACTCTTTGTAGAGTCTCAATATCCTTTTTACATTGTGGTGACCAAAACTGAATGCAGTGTTCCAAGTGTGTCCTTATCAAGGCATTATATAGTGGCATTAATACTTCACATGAACTTGTTTATATCCCTCTGTTTATGCAGTCTAGCATGTTGGCTTTTTTGGCAGCTGCTGCACAAAATGCTACATTTAAATGGTTGTCCGCTAGGATTCCAAGAACCCTGTCACAGTTACTACTCTTGAACAAGATACCAGGTATTTGTGCATTTTGTTTTTCTTGCCTAAATGTAGAACCTTATTTTTTTCACCATTGAATTTCATTTTAATAGATGGCACCTAATGTTCAAGTCTGTCAAGATCCTTCTGTATCTTAAGCATATGTTTTGAAGTGTCCACTATTCCTGCCAGCTTGGTATGCATCATCGGCAATTTGGTGAGTTCCGCATCTATCCCCTCTATCCAAGTCATTGATGAAGATGTTGAAAAGTACTGGGCCTAAAACAGAGCCTTGGGGTATTCCACTGCATACTTCCCTCCATGTAGATGCAGTTCCATTGAGCACTACAATGTTGGCCAGCCTGTTATGAATCAATCTGGTGGTGATGCTGTCTAACCCACATTTTTCTACTTTTTCTAGTAGTAGGTTAGTGTCTACTTTATCAAATGCCTTACTGGAGTCCAAGTAAATTATATCAACAGCATTCTTCCGGTCCACTAATTTTGCCACATTGTCAACAAATACAGTGAGATTAGTCTGATATGATCTGTTTTTGACAAACCCATGTTGGCTTTTGGTTACTACTTTGTTTTCTTCTAGGTGTTCACTGATTTGTTGCTGGATTATCTTTTTCAGAATCTTCCCTAATATTAAGGTCAGGCTGATAAGTCTGTGGTTTCCTGGATCTATTTCCCCCCCTTTTTTTGAAGATGGAACTTCATCCGTTCTTTTCCAATCCTCTGGCCATTCCCCAATGCTCTAGGATCTTTGAAAGATATACTTCAGTGGTTCTTGTCTGCCAGTTCCTTCAGAACCTTGGGGAATAATCCATCTAGTCCTCGTGATTTGAATTCATTTAGGGTAGACAGGTGTTCACCTACCATTTTCTTCCTTAATTTAACTTGTGTTCCTGATGGGGGTTTTTTTGTGTGTGTGGTGCTGTTTTTGATAGATTGTATTGTTTTTTCCCTATAAAGACAGATCCAAAAATGAATTAGGTAGCTCTGCTTCTTCCCTGCTGCTTGTCACCTTCTTGCCACTTTCTCCCTGCAATGGACCAATTGTTCCTTGACTTGTTTTTAATGTTAGAAGCTTTTTTTTTTTGGTTACTTTTTACTTTTGTCACAAGCTTTTGTTCATTGGACTGATCTACGCATGCGTCGGATGGACTAGACGCACCAAGGGAAAGCTCCCCCATATGAAGAAGAAAAAATAAAAGTTAACCCTTAACTACCCTCTCTAGCTTACTAAAAGTGGATTGAGAGGAGAGTGAACTGGATAAACTGTGGAAAAACTTCACCAGAAGGAGTTAAAAGTTGAAGTAAACAACTCTTTTTGACGCGGTTGGGTGAAGAAGTAAGAACAAAGCGAAGATGGCGTCTGCTGTGGAGCTGGAGGAGAAGATGGACTCGCTGCTTAAAGGTTTTGCTGACATGGGCAAGTTGCTCCAAGAGATGAAAAAAGATTTATCGGCACTGGGAACCGGAATGGCGGAACTGAAACAACAAACAAAAACTCAAGATCAAAGGATTGGAAAACTGGAAGCGGGGAAATCTCGCCAGGAAATTCGTATCATTAATCTTGAAGATAGACAGCGTCGTGCTAACATACGCTTGAGAGGCTTCCCCAAAGATTTTGGGGGGGGCAAACAACTTATTCAAGAAATCCACCAGTGGTTCTTTGAGAACAAAGTTACATGTGAGTTGCAAGAATTTGAAAGAGCGCATTGGGCTTTTGGTCCTCGCAGGGGTGATTCAAAAGACATTGTTATCAGATTTCTTTCAGAAAGAAGAGCTACAGAGATTTTTAAAGAACTCAAACAGATTTTAAACTTACGCTACAAAGCCTTTCCAATACGTGTTTTAAAAGATTTATCTGCCGAGACTCTCAAGATGAGGAACCAGATGAGAGAGATTTCTTCTCAGCTGTATGAAAATGGGATAAAATTTTCTTGGAGATATCCTGCCACCATTATTGTGTTTAAAGATACTAAATTTTTCCAGGCAAAGTCATTAGAAGAAGGAAGGAAGATGCTTTTACAATTGGGATTAAATCCAGAGGAAGCAATGCAGATCCAGGCATCGATCGACCAGCCTGATGCAGCAGGACAGTTTCGCGAGCCAGAACAAACCAAGGAGGAGAAGATTGCCGAACTTCAAAGAGAATTGGCCTCACTGCAATCGGAGAAGCGTGATCAGCCTCGTGTGACTAGACAGAAGAAAAAATAATAAACTGAACTGAGTTGTCGTGCTAATATGGTATTAAGTTTTTCAACTAATTAACTTCTTTCTTTCCATACTTTTGTACTTCTTGTTGGGGGTTCACGCTAGTTAAGAAAGGGAAAGGAGGGAAGGAGGGGGGAATCTTTTATTGTTTTGTAAAATGGGGGAGAAGGGAGGGCTTTCAGAGGGAACGTAGATCTAAGAGTGCCTCTCAGTAACGGAAGATTTTTTTTTCCGTTGCCTTCCCCTGTGGGAAGGTCAGGGGAGGGGCACAGGGTGGGGATTCTTTGGGAAAATAAACAATTCTCCGGTAGGCTCTGTTTTGTTGAAAGAGGAAATGCATTTAGTTTATGCAGATGGGTGATCTAAGCCTTCTATCTCTCAATGTAAATGGTCTTTCATCACAGAAGAAGCGATGTAGAATCATGAAGCTGGCTAAAGACTGTTATGCAGATATTTTATTCTTGTCGGAGACCCATAAGGGAAGGGAAAAAACAAACAAATTAGTAAAAAATATTGAATGGGAAAAAACTTATCATTCGAAAGGAACAAATAAATCCAGAGGGGTGGCTATAATGGTTCATAGAAGAGTGGATTTTCAGTTAAGCAATATTAAGAGAGACAAGGATGGTAGAATGTTATTTATTAAGGGGAAAATAAGAAATAATCTAGTAACTTTAGCGGTTATTTATGCCCCTAACGTAAATGCAAAACAATTTATAATAAATGTAAAACGGAAATTAGATAACTTTGCGGAAGGTATAGTGGTTTTAGCAGGTGATTTTAATTTGGAACTAACAACAGGGAAGGGGGATAAGAAAAAGTTACATTTAAATAAAATTAATATGATGGACCTCCATCAAAATGTGGTTAAAAGAGACACTTTCTATTCTGCAAGACATAATAAATTTAGCTGTATAGATTATATGTTAATTAATAAAACAGATAAGGTTAAGTTGAAGAAAGCGGAAGTGAAAGCCATATGGCTATCAGATCATGCTCCTATGTTAGTTGTGTTAGAAATAGGGATTTCTAACAAACAAAGAATTTGGAGGTATAACCCCATTGTCTCTGCAAATGAGGAGAGCAGAACTAAATTACAAAAGGAACTCAATGGATTTTTTAGTATTAATGCAACAGGCGAGGTTAAAGAAACAATAGTCTGGGATACACATAAAGCAGTGATGAGAGGTAATTGCATTAGTACGGAAGCTTTCCTTAGGAAATCCTGGAATGTTAAGAGGAATAATCTATTAAAAGAGATAGAATTAATCCAAGAAACTTTAAAAATTACAAGAAACAGAGAATGGAATTTATTACTATCATTTAAGAAAAAGCAATTGCAATTACTTGACGAGGAAAATTGGAATAAAATGAAGATGATTATGAAACATAGAATTAGTAGCTGGAATAAGAAATCCATGAAGCAAATGGTATATTATTTAAAAAAAAGAAAAGAGAAATCTGTTATCTCTGCTTTAAAAGATAAGGATGGTCTAATAAAACGTAATACTGTAGAAATGGAAAAAATAATGAGAGACTTTTATGGGGAATTATATAAAAAAGAGTATGTTGTTTCACAAACTTCAGAGGTTAAAAAGCAATTAAAGAAAGAGGACAATCAAATGTTAAATGCAAAAATTACAAGTGAGGAGATATCTAGAGTTATTAAGGGATTGAAACCTGCTAAAGCTCCTGGTCCAGATGGTTTTACAGCTGAATATTATAAAGTGTATATGAACGAATTATTACCGTATATGGAGAAATTGTTCAATAATGTAATGGAAACTTTTGAAACTCCACAAACATGGAAAATGTCAGAAATTATAACAGTCCCAAAACCAGATCGTGATTTAATGGATCCTAGTTCCTATCGCCCTATTAGCTTGTTAAATCAGGACTATAAAATATTTATGAAAATATTGGCAAATAGGGTGGAGTATATATTACCAAAAATAATTGGAGAAGATCAATATGGATTTGTGAAAGGAAGGAAAATCTTTGAACCAATAAGAAACGTGATTAATGTTCTACATCATGCTACCAGTACCAAAAGGAAATTAAGCATTTTAAAATTAGATGTTTATAAGGCCTTTGATAAAGTTAATCATGAATACCTATTTCAACTATGTAAAGATTTAAATATGGGAAATAAATTTTGTAAAGTTATAGAAACAATATATAAGGATAATGTAGCTCAAATTAGAGTAAATGGCAATAGAACAGAAATGATTAAAATTCAAAATGGAACTAAACAGGGATGCCCATTATCCCCAATGCTATTTGCATTAGCAATTGAGACCTTAGCAAATAAAATTAGAAATGATAAGGAATGGAGAGGCTATCAAATAGGGGAACTTGAATTGAAATTAAACTTATTTGCAGATGATGCTATAGTAATGTCTCAAACCCCAATTGAAATGATGAAAAAAATAATGATATTACTTCAAGAATTTAAAGATCAATCTGGGCTCAAGGTTAATATAGAAAAGTCAGAGATAATATGCTTAAATACTGGCCCCAAAGAGCAAATTGAAATTCAAAAAATTTCAGGATTGAAATTAGGTTGTAAAAAAATGAAATATTTGGGAATTTGGTTATTTAAAAATCCATCCAAAATAACAATGGCCAATTATAACTTAATATGGAAAAAAATCCAGAAGCAGATCAAAAATTGGAAGGGAAAAAATTTAGGAAGAATGGCTAAGATAAGGGCCCTTAAGATGATGATAATACCAAAGATGATGTATTTGTTTCAAGTTTTACCGGGCAGCTTTCCTGAGGCAAAATTAAGAGAATGGGATAATAGACTAAACTTTTGGATTGAAGGAGAGAAAAAACCTAGAATAAGGAAGCATTGGCAGTATGCACAAGAAAAAGAAGGAGGTTGGGGAAGCCCATCTCTAGTAATATATAGAAATGCATTTCAAATTGAAAGGTTAATCGAGCTACAGCTATGGGGGGAAAAGAAATGGGTAGAATTAGAAAGAGAAATTAATAATATAAATAATAAAGAATTATTATTTAAAAAGTGGAATAGAATTGAAATCAGTACCCTAAGTGATTCTTTTAAAGCATGTTTAGAAATATGGCTTAAATGGCAGAGGACAAGTGGAATAAAGTTATCCAAGCTATCAACGTTGCATGCACTGAATATAGGGGATGAGGCTAATTTAATTAGAATCATTAAAATATTAAATAGTAAAGGGGTAATGAGAATGGAACAGCTATATGAGAAAGATGGAAGAGTTAGTAGAGCTAGATTGGAATGGCTGATCGGTAAACAGCAATGGTTGCAGATTAATGCAATATGTACATCTTTAAATAAAAGGGAGAATAAAGAAACCTTCTTACGAGAAGAAAATAACTTGGAAAAAATAATAAGGGTAAAGATAAATGAAAGTAAAGGACAAGCCAGTAACATATATAGAATGCTATTGCAGAGGCAAGAAGAGGTAGTTAAAAGTCTAACAAGATGTTGGCAGGATGACTTAAAAATAGACGAAAGAGAAATGGAAGAAATAATAGTAAATATATATAAGATTAAAAATACGAGAGTTAAAGAGATGAGAAGAAAAATCTTACATAAGTGGTATTATACGCCTGTACAACTTGCACATTACCAGGGGAAAGAGAAAGGTAAATGCTGGCATGGATGCCAGAAAAAAGGAATTTTTATGCACATGATCTGGGAATGTATAGAAATACAGAAATTCTGGAAGCTAGTCCAGAATGAAATTAATAAAATGTTAAATATTAATTGGATAATTACAAAAGAAACAGCAATCTTAATTAAATATAGGGAACTAGGAGAATCTAAAGAAATTAAAACTGTAGCATTGGAAAGTGCTCAAGCGGTGATAGTATTAGGATGGAAAGACTCTACAAAATGGACACTACAGAATTGGTATTGGTACATGGTGGATTACATACACTTTGAAATTATGGAAATAAGATTAAATAATTTTGATGAGAATAAACTAGAGAAGCTGATGGTGCGATGGAACAAGGTAAAAGATTATATGTTAAGTAGAATCTGTGATGTAAATACGAAAAATAAACTACAATCACTCTTTTAGTAAAAAAAAGCGCTCAAGATAGAGCCAAGGATTAATAGATAGACAAATAATTCAAAAGTCTTTGAATCCTTTTATAGGGGTGGTGGGGGTGATGGGGGGTGTGTGTTGTTTTGGTGATGGGCACATGCACTGTGCACTGTTATACGTTTGTTCTTTGTAAACTTATAAAATCAATAAAATTTATTAAAAAAAAAAACAAGCTTTTGTTCATTGTGAGCCTTAGGTCAGACTATTTGCTATCTGCCTTATACACCCACTACCACCTTTTTATACTTGTCCTTTTTGTCTTTCAACTTGTCAGAGAGTTCTTTATACAGCCATGCTGGTTTCTTTTGAGGCCTATTATTTTTCTTCTTCTTTGGTATTGTGCTAGAGTGGGCTTTTACAATCTCACTTTTCACAATTTCCCAAGCTCCTTGAGTTGTTTTCCCGTTGAGAATTCTTGTCTATCAATTTTTTTATTTATTAGATTTGTATGCAGCCCCTCTCCGAAGACTCAAATCTTCCCCAAGCTCTCTCTAAGTTTATTGAAATTAGCTCTTTTAAAATCCAAAACTCTAGTTTGACTTTGTTCTACTGCTTGTGTTTGCATGATGTTGAATTCCAATATTGCACGATCACTTGCCCCCAAGGTTCCTGTAGCTACAACAGCTTCTATCATTTCATCTCTATTAGTGAGAATTGAGTCCAATATGTTCTCTTTTTGGGTAACAAAGTTGTCTGCTAGGTTTGTTAGGAACCTGTTGGATTTTCCACTTGGTGCATAGTTTATCTCCCAGTTAATGTCAGGGTAGTTAAAATCTCCCATTACTATTGTGATGTGCTTCCTACATACCTTAGTTAACTGATTAGCAAAATGTTCATTTACTTCCTCTGTTTGGTTAGATGGCCTGTGGCAATATCCCCACCACCACTTTAATATTGGCAATATCATCCCCCCCCACCACTTTAATATTTACCCATTTTTGTCTGTCTGTCTGTCTGTCTGTCTGTCTTTCTTTCTTTCTTTCTTTCTCTCTCTCTTTCTTTCTTTCCTTCCTTCCTTTCTTTCTCTTTTTCTTTCTTTCTTTCTTTCCTCCCTCCCTTATTGCTTTCTTTCTTTCTTTCTTTCTTTCTTTCTTTCTTTCTTTCTTTCCTTTCTTTCTTTCTCTCTCTCTCTTTCCTTCCTTCCTTTCTTTCTCTTTTTCTTTCTTTCTTTCTCTTTTTCCCTTTCTTTATTTCCTCCCTCCCTCCCTTCTTTCTTTCTTTCTTTTCTTTCTTTCTTTCTCATTCCCTCTTTTCAGTGACAGGAGAAGGAAGAAAGTGCTTTGGCTGGTGCTCAGCTTACTTTCCTGGCAAGGCTTGGAGAATGCCCAGCATGCCCATCTGCTGGTTCTCTAGACAGCTCGACTTTCTCTCTGACCTGCTAAGACCCATGCTTCCCAGCCCACAAAGCCCTCCTGTTGCCCCCTGTGCCTCTTACCACCCCTGTAAGTCATCCCACCATCACCGACTTTGGGAACCACTACACTAAAGTTTAATCTTAAATGAGCAAAAAAATAATAATCACATTCTTACAAATGCAGAAATGCAAACACCCAAACAAATATGATCAAGGAAGGAGTGCTTGGAAAGTCCACCAATTGACCCAATTGGCCAACATGACCTGTGGGACTTGGGGATGGTTTATTTATTCTTTTAATTATACTGAAACCATAGGAACTATTTAGCATTGGTTTTCTTTAATAGGTGTTGCTATGATATATTTCATAAGGAAGTCCTTTGACATGGATCCAAATCTCAGAGTTCTGACTTGTTTGGGTTCATTAGCTGAGGTTTTATAAATCAGTAGCAATACATCATGTGATCTTGACTCTATCCTTCTGTTTATGCAACCAACGATCGCATTACCTTTTTTTGGTTGCTTCCACACATTGCTGGCTCATGTTTAATTGAATTTATGAACTGCTGGCTCATATTTCACTAAATTAGTTTTATAATTCTTTGGTGAATTTTTCCCATGGAAATAAAGTCAGAAAATAAGGCCAAGCAAGTGGGAAAAGGTGTGGAGGATGAGACTATCCTATGTTGTCTAATGATCCACTGTCAAATTTACCAACCAAAACCATGTTTTGATAGTCACAAGCAGTTCTTCCCCAATACTTTTTCTGTTGGAGTTATTTGATTGGGTTTTGGTTTTTGGTTTTTCAAGATTTTTCCCCCCAGTTGTAAATATGCTTAATGGGGAGAAAATACTGAACTGAAAGCACCTCCTCATTCCTTCTATAGTACCATTCCGTCTTTTTGATGCTGGGGCTTGTTCCATAAATCCTTTTAAAATCAGTGCTTCTACATATGAGTTAGGGACTAAAATATATATTTAAAGGAAGCCTTTTGCTGTTTCTGGAAAAAAAAAACACCAGTGCTAATAGTCTCCCGTAGGCCTTCATTATACCTCATAATTTCACATTACTCTGCACAGAAGTGTAATTGGAAGATATCACGACTCCCAACTTTCTGACTACTTACTTTCTTCAAGGAAAGTGTGGGGGAAGGTGTGTTAAATGGCCTAATGAGAGAAAGAAAAGGAATATCTGGCCAATTCCCAAATGAATTTCTAAAGGCTTCTGATTAATTTGGGGTCTTCTTTGTTTAATTTCTTTCTTCTTTTCTTTCCCTTTCCAAATTTCAAATGCTGCTAACCTGAGGCAAAAACATTATCATTTTTTACAAGTCTTTATGCAAAACTCATTTTATGCTACTTGGTGACATTTCTGAGAAATGAGAGAAAGCAGTAAGTGACCAACTGAAGTGACTGCCTATGCATTTTTGTAAAGAGCTCCCCCACCCAGTTAACTCTCAGTTGCCATTTCTCAGTGGATGCCAACCCTGCTCCCCAGTAAAAGTGGAAGGCAGCAGAACCTTTGTTGCTCAGTCAAATACAACATTGGAAGAATGCCACAGTTTGAAATCTGTTTGTTTATCACATACTGTTTCTTCTTATATACCTCTGAGTTTATTTATAAAAGGGTGAAAAATGGATGAAAATGGTGTAGTTGTATCAGTATTGAATTATTTAAAATTCAGCTACAGAACCTGAAATGGTTTGGAATTATATCAAAGCAGCAGCAATCCTTTGGTTTTAAATATGAAAAATAGAAAGCAGAAGCCCCATCTGATACTAAATGGAAATACTTTGATCTTTGCTTAGACCAGGGGTGTCAAACTCAAGGCTCCAGGGCTGGGGCTGGCCTGTGCGGTGCTTAGATATGGCCCATGGGGCCACCCTGGAAACAGCAAAGGACTGGCCCTCCCGTGGATGGCCCTCCCAAGCTGTTTTCACTGGAAAAGGTTTCAGGAAGTGGTTACAGCCAAAAACAGAGCCTGAGAGCCCATTTTCCCTGGAAGAGCAATCGGGCCATCACAGGTCCCTGCAACACAAGTGATGTAGGACTGGCTATGTACACCCAAGCCACTCCACCCTAGCCTCCCAAACACAACCCTGATGCAGCCCTCAATGAAATTGAGTTTAACACCCCTGGCTTAAACTTTTAAGCATGAGCAACATTTTGGATTTGGAATATGTGTGTATATCAAAGGTGGGTCCATCCTGGTTCACACTGGTTCTATAGAACCAGTAGCAAATCACTGGTGATGTCACGGTGACAGCACAGAACCAGTTCTGTCATTTGTTTTTTGGATTTGGGGGAGGGTTTTTTTCCTGTCCCCCCCCCCTTGTATATGTGTAGAAGCTGGGTTTCTGGTATTGCACATGTGTTACCATCATGTTTTCAGCTGTTGGGTTTTTTTTTCATTTTTTGGGGAAAATTTGGAACTGCACATGCACGCACATGAGGCATGTGAGGAAGTAAATGGGCAGTGAGGTATGTTAGAACCCACCCCCAGTGTGTTTGTATAACATTGTATATGATGACTGTAGAACAGGGGTGGGCAATTAATTTTGTCATGGGGCCACATGAGAAATTGGGATAGTTTTAGAGGGCCAGACTAAAACGTTGACCACTCTAAAGACTCAGACCCTGGCCTGACCGAAACACCCAGACCCACTCTACAGACCCCTAATTGTTTGCTTTACGGCAACATGGTGCACCACAGTAACTGCGCTGGAGTGTTTGCGTGGTTTCTGTGCTCAACTGCTCTTGGTAGGAGGTCGTGGTCTGCTCCAGTGTGAGGATGAAAGAGCTCACCGCATCTGCTGGGACTCCTCTGGTTCTTGCTTTCCTCATGATTCATCAGGAAAGCAGGAACCAGATGAATCCCGGCAGACGTGGTGAGCTCTTTCATCCTTGCACTGGAGCGGACCCCGACCTCCACAGACTGGTCACAGCTATTTAATATCTACATGGAACCTCTGGGTGAGATCATCCAAGGGCATGGGGTGAGGTATCATCAGTATGCAGATGATACCCAGCTCTACATCTCCACACCTTGTCCAGTCAGCGAAGCAGTGGAAGTGATGTGCCGGTGCCTGGAGGCTGTTGGGGTCTGGATGGGTGTCAACAGACTCAAACTCAACCCTGATAAGACAGAGTGGCTGTGCGTTTTGCCTCCCAAGGACAATTCTATCTGTCCATCCATCACCCTGGGGGGGAGTCATTGACCCCCTCAGAGAGGGTCCGCAACTTGGGCATCCTCCTCGATCCACAGCTCACATTAGGGAAACATCTTTCAGCTATGGCGAGGGGGGCGTTTGCCCAGGTTCGCCTGGTGCACCAGTTGCAGCCCTATTTGGACTGGGAGTCACTGCTCACAGTCACTCATGCCCTCATCACCTCAAGGCTCGACTATTGCAATGCTCTCTACATGGGGCTACCTTTGAAAAGTGTTCGGAAACTTCAGGTCGTGCAGAATGCAGCTGCGAGAGCAGTCATGGGCTTCCCAAAATATGCCCATGTTACACCAACACTCCGCAGTCTGCATTGGTTGCCGATCCGTTTCCGGTCACAATTCAAAGTGTTGGTTATGACCTATAAACCCCTTCATGGCACCGGACCAGATTATCTCAGGGACCGCCTTCTGCTGCACAAATCCCAGTGACCAGTTAGGTCCCACAGAGTGGGCCTTCTCTGGGTCCCGTCAACTAAACAATGTCATTTGGCGGGACCCAGGGGAAGAGCCTTCTCTGTGGTGGCCCTTTGGAACCAACTCCCCCCAGAGATTAGAATTGTCCCCACCCTCCTCACCTTTCGTAAGCTTCTTAAAACCCACCTCTGCCGTCAGGCATGGGGGAACTGAGAAATTCTTTCCCCCTAGGCTTTTACAATTTACGCATGGTATGTCTGTATGTATGTTTGGTTTTTATAATAAGGGGTTTTTTTAGTTATTTTAGTATTGTATTGGATTGTTACATGTTGTTTTTAATAAATAAATAAATAAATAAATAAATAAATAAATAAATAAATAAATAAATAAATAAATAAATAAATAAATAAATAAATAAATAAATAAATAAATAAATAAATAAATAACTAGCAGGTGGGCCGGTCATAGATAGCAGGTGGGCCGGATGCAGTCCGCGGGCCACCCCTTGCCCAGGTCTGCGGTAGAAGCATCCTGTCTTTCTGATTTTATGGTAACTATCATCATCAGACAATCAAAGGTTCTTTCATTTTCTCCCCAAAGCTAAGATATTTAAATCTGAGTCCAGTGTCAAAATTTGTGAATCTGATTTGGATTAGATCATGCACTAGCAATTAACTGGGAAATGGTTTTTTTTTCATAAAGTCCTCAATTTACTTGCAATTGATAGTCCTTTTTCTATGACCCCCATATCTGATAATAAAAGTGCTAGTTGTTTCTTCCCCTATTATTCTGACAGTGTTACAGTAAGAAGGGGCAGCAACTGACTGTCCCAAGTAGCAAATAGGGAGGGAATTCTACTGCTTTCTTCATTTTTTTTCTCCCTTTCTGGCATCTGCTAAATCAGATAACATCAGACATATTATTAGAGGTTTTTTTTTTTTTTTTAGGCATTAGGAAACACATTCCCTTCTTCATAAATATATGCAGATTTAAAGAAGCAGGAGATGTAGATGTAATAAGTCTCTGATCCTCATCCCTCAGTTTTCAAAATGATAGCACTTTTACAATTTAAAGAAGTTGGGACTCTAATTCCAACTCACTTCATAAAATATTAGGTATCAGAAATAGAAGAAGGTCAGAGACAGAATGTTTTGAAGAGTAGCAACAGACCAGCTCAATCTATTCTTTCTCTATGACTATTGTCAGTGTTGCCAATGCAATAGCAGTTGGATGGTGACAAGAAGAAGGAAACAGTAATATGTTGGGCAGAAATAATAAGGAGAACTGTTCTCTGGCTGTCATTAAAATCCAAGTCAAGTCAAAAAGTGGTGGGGGGGAGAGACAACTGGCTTCATTATATAGCATGAAACCTGACATGCAATTCATTGCTATGAAATTACAATTTATAGCAATATTTCTAGGCTAGGGAAGAATAGTTGAACATGGGACAGTTTAATTATCATTGGTCATATGCACACTGAACTTCATGTGGAGTATGGAGCTACAGCATTCTTCCTATTAAAGAACATACTGGTATGTGTAATTCCTTTGCAGTTATACACAAAAAGTGTGTGTGTGTGTGTGTGTGTGTGTGTGTGTTTATTTCTTTGTATATTGGTAAATTTATACCTTGGTATAGCTTTCTAACTTTCTATTTTTAAAATAAAAACAGTTTGATCCTCAGAATACGAGATAGCTTTTCTGAAGCTATAGCACTTTAGACAACAGATTGTCTATCTGTCTGTTTCTCAGCTAGATTGAAAGATTGGGTACTCTGCAATAAATATTAAAAAAATGAACTCCCTCCCCATATGACTAATCAACTACCCTGATTAGAATAACTCAAGGAAAAAGGGGGGGTGTACAACCAGTTCATTTGAAAAGAGTAATAATTGTGACTTACTTTACTGAACATCTGAGAGAATGAATAAAGTATCCATGTATCCACATCAAGTATCCATGTAATATTCTATAATCATAATCATTATGTTTCTGATTCAATTCCACCTCACACAATTGCTCTGCAGCAAACAGCTTGGGTTCTACTGGATGGACAAAAAAACAGGTAATTTGTTTCTAATACACATTGAAGTTGTAGTTTTTCAGAGAGTTATCTCAGTCTCCGCCTTCACTGAATTTTGCCACAGTAAACTCAGTGTGTCATATTAGTTGTAATTTAGGTTTCATTGATTTAATGGGAGTTAAATTGAGTTAACTTATTACAGATCCAATGTATTATTTTGACAGGGTTGAGAAGATTCCAACTTTCTTCACATCTCAGATATTCTTGCAATAAATATTACTGGTACTAATAGGAAAACTTAACTCAGTGCTATCACTTCACTTGTATCAATAATATTTTAAAGCATTAAACTGTTGCTTTATATGAAAATATTTATGGATGTCAGTTTCCTCAGTTATTTTAAATTCAAACAGCAAAGGAAGCAAGTGAGTGAGTTGGAACGTCACAATGAATTCTAGTTTGCTATAAATGGAACAAATTTAGATGCTTTCCTTTTGTTTATCCGTTATCTTGTCAAATCACTGAAATATGATTACCTGAATTTAGATTTATTGATGCTAACAGCAACATAATCTATGTTTTGAAGCCGGCTTGGTTCATATAAGCCACAGTTAAACTACATTTGGATAGTAAGATATATGAAAAGTTATGGATATTCACAAAAATGCCATAAAATAAATTAATCCATGTAGCAAGTTAAAACCCACCCTTCTCCTAGAACATGCAATACTTTAGGACAGTGATTTTCAACCTTTTTTGAGCCGCGGCACATTTTTTACATTTACAAAACCCTGGGGCACATTGAGCGGGGGGGGGGGGGGGCTAAAAAAGTTTGGACAAAAAAATTATCTCTCTAACTCTTCCTCCCCTTCACTCTATTTCTTTCTCCCTCCATCTTTCTCTCCCTTCCTTCCTCTTTCTTTCTCTCTCTCCATCCCTTTCTTTCTCTTCCTTCCTTCCTCTCTTTTTTGCTCTTTCTCTCTCCCTCCCTACCTCCCTCTATGTCTTTCTCTCTCTCCTTCCCTCCCTCTCTTTCTCTCTCTCTCTTGCTTTCTTTCTCTCTCTCGCTCTTTCTCTCTCTTGCTTACTTTCTCTTGCTTTCTTTCTCTCTCTCTTGCTTTCTTTCTCTCTTGTTCTCTCTCTCTCTCTTGCTTTCTTTCTCTCTTGCTTTCTTTTTCTCTGAACTTCGTGGCACACCTGACCATGTCTCGCGGCACACTAGTGTGCCACGGCACACTGGTTGAAAAACACTGCTTTAGGAAATATTAAAGGGTAGAATATTTCCCTCTAAAAGGGAGGCAGAAACTCATCCCCCCCCTCACCTTTGTCAATGGATCATTAAGGCCTGAGCCAGCTCATCTGCAACACAAAAGCCAGGACATAATAAGGACCCATCTAGCAATAGAAACTCACCACATGACACCTGGGAAGATTACATCACCCAGAAAAACTTCAAAGTTAGCTAAGACCCCTGCCCCCTGGGAGTCTGACAGCCAATGTGATACATTTCTTGTGCAGGAACAAGAAACTCTAAGGTGGAGCTCAACAGTGCATAAAACCAAGGCACTCCCAGCATCTCTCCCTTCTTTTTTTTCCTGCTCAGGAACTCAAGCCATGTGCTCCTCCAAGAACTATAATAATAACAATAACAACAGAGTTGGAAGGGACCTTGGAGGTCCCCCTGCTTAGGCAGGAAACCCTACACTACTTCAGACAGATAGTTATCCAACATCTGCTTAAAATCTTCCAGTGTTGGAGAATTTATAACTTCTGGAGGCAAGATGTTCCATTGATTAATTGTTCTAACTACTAGGAAATTTCTCCTTAGTTCTAAATTACTTTTCTCCTTGTTTAGTTTCCACCCATTGCTTCTTGTTCTACCCTCATGTGCTTTGGATAATAGTTTGACTTCTTCTTTGTGGCAATCCCTGAGATATTAGAATACTGCTATCATGTCTCCCCTGTCCTTTTCATTAAACTAGCCATGCCTAGTTCTTGCAACCATTCTTCATATGTTTTAGCCTCTAGTCCCCTAATCATCTTTGTCACTCGTCTCTGCACTCTTTCTAGAATCTCAATATCCTTTTTGCATCCTGGCGACCAAAACTGAATGCAGTATTCTAAGTGTGGCCTTACCAAGGCCTTATAAAGTGGTATGAACACTTCACATGATCTTGATTTTATCTCTCTGTTAATGCAGCCTAGAATTGTGTTGAACAATGTACCACATATATTTGTACTAACTCGATACTGTTTATTATAATATTTATTATAATATGAAAATATTTTAAAATGTATTGAATAAATTTGTATGAAGAAAAAAAATACCCTCATGTATTGTACCTGTGCATTTTATTTTTCTTGCCTAAATGTAGAACCTTACTATTTTCACCATTGAATTTCATTTTATTTATTTATTTTTATTTTATTTATCTATTGGATTTGTATGCCGCCCCTCTCCGTAGACTCAGGGCGGCTAACAACAGTAATAAAAAACATCATGTAAATCCAATACTAAAAACAACTAAAAACCCTTATTATAAAAACTAAACATCCATACAAACAAACAAACAAACATACCATGCATAAATTATAAAGGTTTAGGGGGAAAGAATGTCTCAATTCCCCCATGCCTGAAGACAGAGGTGGGTTTTCAGGAGCTTACGAAAGGCAAGGAGGGTGGGGGCAATTCTAATCTCTGGGGAGGAGTTGATTCCAGAGGGTCGGGGCCACCACAGAGAAGGCTTTTCCCCTGGGCCCCGCCAAGTGACATTGTTTTGTTGACGGGACCCGGAGAAGACTCACTCTGTGGGACCTAACCGGTCGCTGGGATTCGTGCGGCAGAAGGCGGTCTCGTAGATACCCTGGTCTGGTGCCATGAAGGGCTTTATAGGTAATGACCAACACTTTTGTTAGATAGCGCCCATTGTTCAAGTTTGTCAAAATCCTTCTGTATTTTGCACCTATGTTCTGGAGTGTTGGCTATTCCTGCCAGTTTGGTGTCATCTGCAAATTTGATAGGTTCCCCATCTATCCCCTCGTCCAAGTCATTGATGAAGATTTTGAAGAATACTGGGTCTAAAACAAAGCCTTGGGGTACTCCACTGCATATATCCCTCCATGTAGATGTAGTTCCATTGAGCACTACGAGTTGAGTGTGGTTGGTTAGCCAGCTTTGAATCCATCTGGTGGTGTTGCTGTCCATCCCACATTTTTCTACTTTATTTAGTAGTAGTTTATGGTCTACCTTGTCAAAAGCCTTACTGAAGTCAAGTAAACCATATCGACAGCATTCCCTTGGTCCACTAATTTTGTCACTTTGTCAAAGATTGCTATAAAATTAGTCTGGATGTTCTGTTTTAACTTAAGCCATATGAGCCTATTCATCAATATGCCTTTCTAAATAACCACCATGTTCCCAGACCCCAGTGTCTCTCTTCCCACTTAAAACTGAACCTAGAAGGATATTTCTTCCAATACCAATGGATGTCAGTCATGTGCAGTAGTCAGTAGTTTGTACATATATACAGCAAGTACACATTGCTATGTTATCAGTGATAGCACCTTTCTTGTTTATAAAGGAAGCTGACACAAAGTTCCTCAGACTAACGTGGTACATTCTTCTACAACTGAACAAAAGATGGGAAGAGAATGTAAGGACATGAGACACAACTATATTTTAGCAATATTAGTTAGATTTATATACCACTTCACAGTGCTTCACAGCCATCTCTAAGTGGTCTACAGAGTCAGCATATTGCTCCCAACAATCTGGGTCCTCATTTCACCAACCAAGGATGGAAAGCTGAGTCAACTTTGAGCTGCTAAGGATCAAACTCCTGGCAGGTGGCAGAATTAACCTGATATACTGCATTATAACCAGTGCACCACCATAGTTCTTAACTCTTGTAACTTTTTCCTACTATGAAACCAGAGTTTATTATGTCTTTTTTATGATGTAAGTCGATATAAAAATACTTATGTGTGTCACTAAATGAAGCAGGATAGTAAAGCAAAACAAAGTTTATCTTGATGTGACTTTACTAGAATCTGAAGAAAGGAAATGAAAATCTGCCCAACTTCATGTGCAGCTTTGTGATTTAAATCCCATCCATCTTCTTTGTACAGTACACCATTTAACATATGGGGAAAAGGGCTACAGTTTGAATCACAATGCAGTGCCTGTCATCTTTCAGATGTTGGCCCCACCCGATTCTGCAAATATCCTCATTTGCCTTCCTTTGATGCATCAAAGTAGAGATATGAATGCAGAGTGTAATATTTTACTGCTAGAGCACAAAGTAACAGTATGACAGTGTGGCATAAAGTGTGATTCAGAGGTGCAGCTCCACTTGCAATTTTATTTTGTACATTGGAAGAAGGAAGTCATTATAATTGGTTAAATTGTACTAATGAAAGATCATTTAACAATTATTTTGCTTATTCCCTTCCAGGCATTTGTTCGCATAAAACAATTCAGCCTAAATTTCCCATACTCTGATTGTTTATTTAAATTACTTAGGTATGTGATTTCTTATGTTAGGTTATTTATGATATGTATTATATTAAATAACACGTACCCAATGTATTATTTAATGACTGTGTTCATTTTTTGAGTATTTTTATAGAGATGTTCAACACATACTATATGATTCTTTTGAATTTTGGTCTTAAAGAAAATTCCTGAGAATTTGAAGTTCTCACTTGAGGCATTAATTATCAGAGTCAACTTATTATGTTCTGGAAATATAGTATTATGCAGAAATCCAGCTCTTTTGAGAGGTGTAGGTGCAAAAGATGGAATAAAAGAAAATTCAAGGACATCCAAAGAAAGATGGAGGTACAAAATGACATACAGTACAGTAGCAATGGTTGCATGGTTGGAACACCTGAAGGACAAGCTCAGGATCATCCTGGGGAAAGTCTGTCTATGTGGTTGCTACATATTAACAACCTGACAATATATAATTGGATCACACACACATACACACACATATTATTGTGATAGACGATAGAAACATATAAGAATAGAATAGAATAGAATAGAATTCTTTATTGGCCAAGTGTGAATGGACCCACAAGGGATTTGTCTTAGTGCATCTGCTCCCAGTGTATATAAAAGAAAATATAGATTTATCAAGAAACATTGGTACAACACTTAAGATTGTCATGGGGGTCAAATAAGCTACGAAGAAACAATCAATATTAATAAAAATCTTGGGATACAAACAACAAGTTACAGTCAAACAGTCCTAAAAGGATGATAGGAATGATTACAAAAAAACTAGTAGAAATAGAAGTGCAGACTTAGTAAAAAGTATGACAGTGTTGAGGGAATTATTTGTTTAATAGAGTGATGGGAAGAAATTGTTCTTGTGTCTAGTTGTCTTGGTGTGCAGTGCTCTGTAGCGATGTTTTGAGGGTAGGAGTTGAAACAGTTTGTGTCCAGGATATGAGGGGTCAGTAAATATTTTCACCACCTTCTTTTGACTCGTGCAGTATACAGGTCCTCAATGGAAGGCAGGTTGGCAGCAATTGATTTTTCTGCAGTTCTAATTATCCTCTGAAGTCAGTGTCGGTCCTGTTGGGTTGCAGCACCAAACCAGACAGTTATAGATGTGCAGATGACAGACTCAATGATTCCTCTGTAGAACTGTATCATCAGCTCCTTGGGCAGTTTGAGCTTCCTGAGCTGGCACAGAAAGAACATTCTTTGTTCTGCTTTTTGGATGATGTTTTTGATGTCAGGTGACCGTTTTAGGTCTTGAGATATAATAGAACCTAGAAATTTGAAGGTCTCTACTATTGATACTGTGTTGTCTAAAATTGTGAGAGGTGAAAGGATGGAAGAGTTTCTCCCAAAGTCTACCACCATTTCTATGGTTTTGAATGTGTTCAGTTCTAGATTGTTCTGGTCACACCACAAGGTTAGTTGTTCAACCTCCTGTCTTTATGCAGATTCATCATTGTCTTGAATCAGTCCGATCACTGTTGTACCATCTGCAAACTTCAGTAGTTTAACAGATGGATTGTTTAAGATGCAGTCATTGGTGTATAGAGAGAAGTGGTGAGAGTACACAGCCTTGGGGGTGGGGGGTGCTAATTGTACATGAATCTGATATGATTTTTTTTAGCTTCACCTGCTGCTTCCTGTCTGTTCAATAGCTTGTGATATGTATATGTATGTATTGATGTAGATGATAGATAGGGAGGGAGGGAGCTAAGTAGGTAGACAGAAAGACAGACAGACATGGAGGTATATTTATTCATGTACATAGATGTATGATAGGCAGGTAGTAGTAGTGGGTTCTAAAACTCGTTGCTACCAGTTTGTGCTCATGCAGAAGCATCCCTAGTGGGCAGAGCCTCCCACCACTGCTCTTGCCTCAACCGGTTCATAGAACTGGGCCAAACCAGCAGCAACCCACCAGGTAGGAAGATAAATAGACACACGGATAGATATAGATGGAGATGGAGATGTATGAAATGGTTTAGCTAGATGATAGTGAAGTAGATAGGTAGGGGAGAGGGAGAGGGAGAGAGTTTACATTGATTTTTCAGTTCCTTAAAAATCAGCAAAGCAAAGGATAATCCCATTTGATTGGTGTTTTTCGTTTGGTTTGTTTGGTTTTAATTGCCTTACCAAATGAGGCAATTTTATCGTGACTCCTCACTTGGCCAAAAATTTCAGAAAGTCAGAATGTGATGAAATCATAACAGCTGATGCAATATAGCTATGAACTCACTAGTAAATAAACAGATGGCAAATGGGCATCTGCATCCACATGCAGTGAGTCACTGAAGTGCTTAATACTCTCATTAAAACTATTAAATATTCTTACAATGTCTATAGAAATCACAAAAGCATAATTTTCCACTTCTCTTGCAAATAACAGAAGATTGAAAATCAGTTCACAGAGAAGTACATAATGAGTTTTAATAAACCTACAAAGATACAGAAAATGGGACAGAGAATTGTCCAGGGTGGAAGAAGTTGTACAATGTTTGTCCAATGTGAATTGGAGGGCACTGAAATAGTGGAAAGGACAACAGAGCAAGATAAAATAATAAAATGTAATTCTATTTTAAGTTACTTCACTCAGCATCAGCTCCACAGACAGGATAAATTATTTGCTGATTGTGGTATTGTTTAAAAAAAAAGGAACATGAACATATTCTGATTTCCATACATATTGAACTCTATTGGCTTCAATCATTTTTTCTTTAATATTTGTCCTTGTCATGAGCAGTTGCATGCTTTTAGTTTTCTTTTTAATACTTAGAGATCAGAATTATTTCAATAAAAATATTTTTCTGTTATTACCGTTTGCTGATATAACTATAAGTTTTCTATCTCTATTATTTTTAGTAGGTGATGAGATCATAGCCATCTTTTTTCAGTATCTCTAGCTGAACACTGGAAAAAAATGGTAGATAAGAATGTGTGTTCATATATACCCGTATGTATATGCATAAACATTGAAACATGCATCATTTTTATAAGGCTGCTTATCTTCCAAAGTAGATTTCTAGAGTATTCTAGAAGGGGTCATATCAGAAGAACATCTCAATTATATCACAAGTTTATTGGAACCTTAATTTCTGTTGTAGTCTACTACAGTGTCTTCATACTATGATGAAACTGAGATGGATGGATGGATGGATGGATGGATGGATGGATGGATGGACGGGAGGGAGGGAGGGAGGGGGGGAGGGAGGAAGGAAAGAAGGGAGGGAGGGAGGGAGGGAGGGAGGAAGGAAGATTTTTGTCTCTCCCTGATAGATTCCCACAAGGAAATGGGAAAGCTGGTGGAAAGCTAGTAGTCACTCCAGCTTTTATTGGGGTTTTTTTATTGCCTACATGTTTTTCATTCTGTTTCTCTTTTAAAGTGAAGAAATATTTGTGTAATTATCACTCATTGTGTGATGGGTTGTCTAGTGGTAGTTAAAAATTAGAATGTAATCTTGTTGCACATTTCAGGCTAATTAATTTTATTAAAAGACAAAAGCTTTTAAAGACGCCATAGTAAATTAATGAAGAAATAATTTTCTGTTTTTTAGTCTTGGTTACTGATAGTCATAGCACATGGGCTTCCAAGATCTGCCTATGTTTCACCAACACTCTGCGGCCTGCACTGGCTGCCGATCAGTTTCCGGTCACAATTCAAAGTGTTGGTTATGACCTATAAAGCCCTACATGGCATTGGACCAGAATACCTTTGAGACCGCCTTCTGCCACACGAATCCCAGCGGCCGATTAGGTCCCACAGAGTTGGCCTTCTCCAGGTCCCATCGACTAAACAATGTCAGCTGGCGGGACCCAGGGGAGGAGCCTTCTCTGTGGTGGCCCTGGCCCTCTGGAATCAACTCCCTCCAGAGATTCGAACAGCCCCCACCCTCCTCACCTTCTGTAAAATATTGAAGACCTTTGGGGCCAGGCGTGGGGATAATTACCATTTTCTTCCCCCTTTTTTGTTATGTTTTCGGTCTTACTATATGATGGATTAGGTTGAATGTGTATGATTGTATAGTTAGGGATTTTACTATGTTATTAATGTTTTTTAAATTGACTTAATTTTTCTATTATTGGATTTGTAATGTATTGTATCATTGTTATGTTGTGAGCTGCTCGGAGAGGGGCAGCATACAAATCTAATAAACAAAAAAAACACACCTAAATATAGCAGTTGTATAGTAGATGTTCTTATCTCAAAGTAACCTAAAACTCAGTGGTTATCAGATGGCCATAATAATAACCTAAGGAAAGAGGACAGTGATCTAATGAAGGAGGTTATGATGGAAGAGAATTATTCAACTATTTTTTTTCAAATAATGAAAGGTTCCTCCAACTGAAATAATGCTTAAGAGTAAGAGAAATAGTAGATATACATACACTCACCAAATCTATACTGATTGTGTCTCCTTGTATATAGACCAGTGGTGTATTACTGCTGTTTGGGCTGGTTCTTTGGAACCGAAAGTGGAAATTTGGCACTGCTCACCTAACCGGCAGTAATGACCAGAGTTCCAGGTTACTGAACCAGTCCTGTGGTTACTATGGATTAAGCAAAAGGAAAAAATCTGCACATACACAAAGGCCTTCATGCAATCATTTCCAGAAAATGATGTGCATGCACAGGCGAAGTGAGGACATGCACACAAATACAATACGAACCGGTAGGGAAGGTAGATAAAAGCCACCCCTGGTTTAGATCTTCACTTTTCCTGCTCTTCTATTTTATTTGATTTAGTTTGTAAAACATGTATGAGATAACAGGTACTGTATAAGTATAAACATGGATATGAATACCTGAAATGAGAACAAATAAATGAGGGCAGTAGGACAGGGACGGTAGGCACACTGGTGCACTTTCTCTTTCACACATACACGCAAGACTTGTTGGTGTTTTCTGAAATACTAGTGTGGGAAAGAAATCAACACCTCCTGCCGTTCAGTCTTCTGCCCATATAATCTTTCTCCTTTTTATCAGAGATTATTATGATCAGGACAAAAGGTGAGAAATTGCAATGGGAAGAACAAGAATCGAAACATTAAAATGTGGCAGGAGGTACTAGCCTATTCAGGTGAAAATTCCTTCCATAATGCAAGAGATCCTCCTAGTCCTTTCCTCCAAAAGATTGCAACCTCTTTCTGTAATGTTAAATAAGTAGTAACTTATTTAACATTAAATGAGTAGTAAATTATTTAACAGTTAACTCAGCAGGGCACCTGACCACATAGCACCCCCTTCTGGAAACTCAGGTAACTGCACTTTCTTGGAATTCCTAGAGCAGTGATGGCGAACCTAAGGCATGGGTGCCACAGGTGGCATGCGGAGCTATATTTGCTGGCACATGAGCTGTTGCCCTAGCTCAGCTCCAACACATGTGTGTGTTCCGGCAAGCTGATTTTTGGCTCTCACAGAGGCTCTGGGAGGGGGGTTTTGGCTTCCAGAAAGCCTTTGGGGAATGGGGGAGGGCATTTTACTATCCACCAGCTCTGGGGAAGCCTTTGGAGCCTGGGGAGAGCAAAACACAAGCCTACTGGGCCCAACAGAAATTGGGAAACAGGCCATTTGGAGCCTCCAGAGAACCTCCAGGAGGTCAGGAAAGCTGTTTTCACCCTATCCAGGTATTGAATTATGGGTGTGGGCACTCACACATATATGATAGCACATGCCTATGCTCTTTCAGTATCTGAAAAAAAAAGAGGTTCGCCTAGAGGTAGGCACTTTTTCATACCTTTTTGGGGTGCAGTGGCAAAATTTTCACCCTACAAAGGGATTGCACAGGAAGGCTTAGGGTGGTCACCTCCAAATAGCTGGTTGCGTATTGTGCTCTCGGAATAAACTTCACTTTGATTCAAGCAACTACTTGTACTTTATTATTACAGTTTGCAACTCAGAAACAAACCTGATTTCTTTCTAACCCTTATATTGTTAGCTAATTTATAATTTGCAGGACAGAAACCAAAGCAGGAAGAAAGATGAATTTGCCAGGATGAAACAAACAGTATCATATTTATTTAAATTGTCCCATTAATTACAGCACTCTGGGCCCTTTCTCCATTTGCTACAATAAACCAGAATAGCACAAATGGTCTCCAGAATTCAATTTACAAAGAGATTGCTTTCATTGGGCAGATTTTATAGCCCTGTCATCTCTCTTACCCCTTCCATCCCCACAGTTCCTCAGCAAAGGAAGGATTGATATTAATAAGTGTATAGCATGCACAATGACAAAAGGAATTAATTAACTGATTGGATTTAAAGCTGGAAGTCTGTTATCGCACAGCTCACAAGAGTAAATCAGAACAGCTAGTTCTTTTAAGCAGCTTCTCTTCCAATATTAATTGAAAGATGCAAAGCAGTTACAGGACAGATGGCTTGTTTAATAAAAAGGTCATGCCAGCAGTATTTGTCCTAGGACAAAACTTTTTAAATTTACATGAGAAGTTACAGAGAAGTGAAAATTGGCTTAGAAATGTGATACAGGACTTGCCCAATGTCTTCCTGCCTGGACCATTCTGTCTCATTATTACATAACTTCTTTGGCAACCAAAGTAGTCCTATACATGCATGTATTCTAACTTCTTTCAAATCTCATCCCATAGGAAGCAATAGAATACACATCATATTTAGGACCTCCTATTTCAGTATTTGGGGTATTCTACTGCATACTTCTCTCCATATAGATGCAGGTCCATTGAGGACTACACATTGAGTGTGGTTGGTCGGCAAGTTATGAATCCATCTGGTAGTGATGCTGTCTAACCCACATTTTTCTACTTTATCTAGTATTAGGCTATGGTCTACTTTATCAAATGCCTTAGTGAAGTCCAAGTAAATTATATGAGCAGTATTACTCTGGTCTACTAATTTTGGCACTTTGTCAAAGAATGCAAATAATACTTTTGTGTTGTTGACCAGATTTCCCAAACTTGTTGCTTGTTTTAATTCGTTCTTTATTAATCTTGTCTTTTTTCTGATCAATGTTCAATTTTATTTGGTCTGTTCTATTGTGAGCCAATCAGAATCAATCTGGAGTCTGTAACTGAATTACACACATATTTGGATAAGTAGTACCTGGCATCAAGATGATCTAGTGGTTTCTAGATTTTTGCAGCCCAGACCTGGAAGCCCTCTGTCAGAAGCAGAGCAGACAAATGTTTTTTTAAAAAGAAGCAGAAAGAAGACTACAGTAGAACCTCGACATACGAGCTGCTCTATATACGAGCATTTCGAGATGCGAGCTAGGAGGGGAGAGATATTTCTGTTCTACTTACGAGTCCAAATTCGGGATACGAGCGCTCACCGCCTGTCCCTGTCAGCAGCCCAGCCACCTTCACCCGCCCGGACAACCGCCAGAGGGGCTCCTCTGGAGGGGCGCACGGGGAAGGGCTTGAGCCGCCGCCTTCTCCTTTCCCCGTGGGAGCGCTGCACCTCTTGTCTGCCCGGCCTGAGAGGCACGGAACCGTTGCTCATGCCGGGCGGCCCGCCTGGAACGCCAGCAATGCCGCCGGGCCGATTGCCGAGCTGGGGCGGGGCACGGGAGGAGGCGAAGGCGCCGCCGCATCGGCTCCCTCAGGCTGCTCCGCCCGGGATGGGGCTCCTCTGGAGCCCCCGTGCGTCCCTCCGGAGGAGCCCCATCCCAGACGGAGCGGCCTGAGGGGGCCGGTGCGGCGGCGCCTCCGCCTCCTTCCGTGCCCCGCTCCCACTCGGCAATCGGCCCGGCGGCATTGCTGGCGTTCCAGGCGGGCCGCCCGGCATGAGCACCGGTTTCGTGCCTCTCAGGCCGGGCAGACAAGAGGTGCGGCACTCCCACGGGGAAAGGAGAATGCGGCGGCTCAAGCCCTTCCCCGTGCACCCCTCCAAAAGAGCCCCTCTGGAGGAGCCCCTCTGGCGGTTGTCCGGGCAGGTGAAGGTGGCTGGGCCGCTGACAGGGACAGGCAGTGAGCACTCGGAGGGGGCACAGCCCGGAGCGAGACTTGGCCTCCGCTGCGGCTGCTGCCCGTCTGCTTCTCTCTCCCTCCTTCCCCGCCGGATGACATGCATGGCAAAGGGGCAGGGAGGATCGGGAGGATCAAGCTCCTTATTTTTGGGCTTGCACGCATTAATCGCTATTCCATTGATTCCTATGGGAAACAATGTTTCACCATACGAGCTTTTCGACTTAAGAGCCTCCTTCCCGCACCAATTAAATTTGTAAGTCGAGGTTCTACTGTATATCCATCTATTCATGCTGTAATTCTGGATTTAAATGCATTCCATGCTATCTGAGAGGATGTGAGACATAGATCAAAGGGATGTAGATTCAAAACTTTGGGAAATTAATGACACTTATTATTTAAATATACAATTATTGAAACATTAACCATGTGAAAGTGAAATGGTGTCATATTACTGTAGGCATATTGTATTGTATAACCAGTTTTAACTAGTTTGTTTTTGAATACTTTTTTTAAAAAATTGTATTTGTCATTGAGATGTCAAGTGTTTTTACCAGTTAAATTGGAGACACATCATTGACATAGTAACAATTTGAGACATGGAATAGATGTACTGAATGTTTTTTCTTCACATTGGTTGACATTTGGAAGGAACAATATACAGTAAGGCTAAATTCAACCCAATCAGCGCTTAAGATCTGAAGAACTCCAGAACACCTTACAATGAGTCCAGATTTTTTTTAAATGAAAAGTAAGTAATTAACATTATGAAGCTTGTAGAATCAAACCATCTTGAACCATGCTGTCCAGTCCAATATTCTGTTATGCAGTGGTGAAACAGTTGCATTTAGAAGGCTTGTAAGCTGGGATAGAAGGGCAATAGCTCTTTTCCCCCCAGCAGCTGTTACTTAAGGTATGCAGTCCATAATTCATGCAGCTATCAAGGTTACTAAGCTGCTGATAGCCTGAATCTGACTGGTCATTTTTAATTGCTGTTCTGTTTAAGAAAAGTAACAAATCTTATGTTCCCGGGTCACCCTGACCCGGACCGAAAACTCTTCATTTGCAGTGCTTATGTTTGGTCTTTTTGAAAGCTTTTTTCACTTGGAAAGTAGTCTGAACATTTCTGCACACAATGATATGAAAATTGAAATGAAAAAAGTAAATCTTATTGGTTTATTTTGCGGATATAATGCACGCCCCCCCTGTTTTTGTGAAATTTTTTTCAATTTATGGATAGTTTTGCTTGCAAAATGCATTCTATTTTACTAAAGTTGGTATGGGATTGGTAGCTTGAACATTTCTGAACATAATGATATGAAAATTGAACTGGAAAAATTGATGCATATTGGTTTATTTTGTTGATGAAATGCACGCCCCCCCCCGTTTTTTTTAAATAGTCTTCACTTTATGGATAGTTTTGCTAGCAAAATACATTCTATTTTACTAAAGTTGGTGTGGGATTGGTAGCTTGAACATTTCTGAACATAATGATATGAAAATTGAACTGGAAAAATTGATGCATATTGGTTTATTTTGCACATAAAGTATGCCTCAATTATTTCAATTTATATAAAAATTATGCTGTTAATTTCAAACTTACATACTTTTTTTTAGTAAAATGGATTTGTTTCATAAAATTAGTTCTCTGGCTACAATGTGGTTGATTTTCAAAAGGATATTCCAAATATTTCTAGACAAATATGTATAAACAGTGACAATAATGGCACACAGCAAGGCCGAGGGGGGGTGGCCCTTTTGTGGCAAAAATAAACCAATAAGAACCATTTTTTTCAGTTCATTTATATTTTTCTTATATTCAGAAATGTTCAATTTAGTATATCAAACCTTTTGGGGGAAAATTCCTTAGGGATTTGTAGCCTTAAAAAATAGAAATTGACACGAAATTAAAAAAGGATGGGGGGAGGGGCTTTTTGATCAAAATAAAAATATAAGTCTCAATTTTTCCAGTTCAATTTTCATATCATTATGTTCATAAATGTTCAAACTAGTTTTCCAGTTGAAAAAGTTTTCAAAAAGATCAAATTCAAGTACCTAAAAAAAATATTTTTGGTCCGGTCACATACGAACAGAAACAGATTCAAAGTTATGATTTTTTTTTGCCCAGAAAACAATTAGCCACCACCCCAAAAATATTTTTTGATGATCAGCATTGTTAAATTGAGTAAATGAATGCCTAAGATTTTAAAGAATATTTCGGATTTGGAGCATAAAAAAATAAAAAGTGAAAATGGTTGCAAGCAGCCAAGGGGGGGGGGGCTTATTTCTGATGTTAAAAAACCAATAAGAATCATTTTTTTCAGTTCCTTTATATTTTTCTTATATTCAGAAATGTTCAAGCTACCAATCCCACACCAACTTTAGTAAAATAGAATGCATTTTGCAAGCAAAACTATCCATAAATTGAAAAATTTTTCACAAAAACGGGGGGGCGTGCATTATATCCGCAAAATAAACCAATAAGATTTACTTTTTTCATTTCAATTTTCATATCATTGTGTGCAGAAATGTTCAGACTACTTTCCAAGTGAAAAAAGCTTTCAAAAAGACCAAACATAAGCACTGCAAATGAAGAGTTTTCGGTCCGGGTCAGGGTGACCCAGGAACATAAGATTTGTAACTTTTTTTGCCCAGCAAAAACTAAGCCCCCCACCCCCCCAAAAAAATTCTCATAGAGAGAACCCCTGAAATGATGAAACTACATGAAATTTCAAGTTTCAGATATGCAGGGAAAATTTTTTACAGGGACTCAAACTTGGCTTCGGGTCACATACGACCCGAACAGAACAGCAGGGTTTTTAAAACTGCCACACCCTTTGATTTTAAAAAAAGAAAAGAAAAAGAAAAAAACACAAAAAGCCCACATATTTTAACGAGTTTTAATTTTTATTTATTTGAATGTGATTGATTTAACATCAATCAAGCTGAACATTCATTATGCCACCATTTAACTGCAAAAGATAATCATTATGAAAGTCAGAAGAGGAGAAAAGGCTTGTCTGTCCATTTCCATAATATTTATGTTAGGTATATCTTTAGAACCTTGCTTCTCCACATTCTGTACTGTATTTTCTTAGTAGAGTTTCCATGGCCCTGTAATCATTTTAACTGCCCTTTCCCTGCAGTTTTCATCTCTTCAAACTACAATTTTGAGGTGTAGGTATGTCATCAGTTATAGACCAGCAATGTGTCCTTTCTCTATTTCCCATTGATATATAATATGATAGGTGCACCTTATCATGGATTGCATTCCCCCAAAATGGGTGCCCAATGTTGACTCAATGAAAAATGCTGTTCTGTACAAACTAAGCTTTTCCTTCATGTGAGAAATGGGACTGGAGCTGGTTAGCTTTTGTTTTCTATTGTTGGAACAATCTCATTTTTGGCCAGTGCAAAGTTTAAAGAAGGTATCTGGGAAAACACAGATTAACCTTATCAGTGGCGGAGGGTTGCTTGCTCATTCATTTTTGTACAATTGCATATGCACATACATGCTTTTACCCCCAATGTAATGGGATTGGAATGTATTTACCTGTCACCCTTTCTGTGAGAGCTGCATCCACAATACTGTTGAAGCAATGCACTAAAATTTACAGCTGTATGAACTAAAACACACTTTTGATTAAACGTTCACTGTGAAAAATGCTATGCTGACACTTGGGTTGGGGACAATTTATTTATGTTAGGAAGCTATTGAAAAACAGAGAGGAAAGGATTTAAGCATGCTTGAAGAGCTGTAAAAATGGCTCAAGCTACAGTGGAGAGTTATCTCAGATGTTATAAAAGGGTGCATCTCCTTTATAAAACTAAGAAGTTTGCACATATGCTTAATATTATCCACATGTATTAATTAATTAACCCTTCACTGCACAAATCTAATTCAGTGTTTCTCAACCTTGACAACTTAAAATAGCTGGATCTCATGTTCTGGATGGGGAATTCTGGGAGTTCACGTCCAGCCATCTTAAAGTTGTCAAAGTTGAGAAATATTGATCTAAACCTATAGTGATGAACAAGTGAAATTTACCAAAGAACATGCAACAAGCATTGTTTTGTTATTTTCAATGGAAGTTCACAGCTGCTGCTCCAAAGTGGGAGTATCTGCCTACTGAAACACCTCCTTCTTGGAAAGTAGATTGGCTCCCGTGTCATACGGTTTCTATTAATTTTTAAAGAATTGGATCATTCCAGAGAGACTAAGGAGGATGCAATAATTCAATCATTTGATTAGTCTTGTGACTGCTGGTTGTTTTTATTTTACAATAGTCATGGATGCTTCACTGTATTGTTTATTGCTATCTGGCTATTGTTAATTGCCAAAAATGTGCAAATAGCGGCAAGTATACATTTCCCCATGCCTCTGATTTTCTTTTGCAACTCTGCTATTTCCATTCAGACCTCCATCAAGGTTTTTTTTTGGGGGGGGGAAATAAACACTGACACTCAACAGAAAACAATAGGGAGTAGGAAGTGAACATATAAAAATTGTGAGTAGCAAAAAAGGAGCACCAACCCCTTAACTCTACTGATGCTTTTAATTCCCTGTCCTTCTATACACCATCTTGTTTACTTCTTCAACTGCCTAGCTGCTGCTATTAGATTGCACTTAAGGATTGCACTGAGTCTAATAAGGCAGAAGTCATGTACATCAGGAGGCATCTCAACACTGATGTTTTATGGTTTACAGAGTCACAACAGCTATTGTGTCTGCAAAATATTTTTTTATTTACCCCATACCAGCAGTAGAGGTAGTTTAACCAAAGCCCAGTAGATCTGTTTTATGCATGGCAAAGGTAAAACAAGGAAGGCAGTTGTTACTTCTGGATCATATTATTTATTAAATATTGAAATAAATTTGTCTGAAATCCTACACTTAGGATTTTACTTGGGGTACATTTTGATGAGAATCTGGCAGTGATACAAACAGATTGAAGCTATGTTACTTATATCTTTTGGAAGCAATAGATTTCTAAGCTAAACCAGAGATTTTATGAAATGGCAAAAGCTATTTTCTACTAAGAATACTACAACAAACACAAAATTAAAAAAAATACCAGCTGGGTATCCATCACGAAGTATCAACCTGCCCCCAAAGATCTTGAGGACATGATTACTATATTGTCTAACATACTTTTTTCTAGGGTTATAGTTATTAAGCCATAGGAATAGCAGTAATACTTAGACTTATATACTGTTTCATAGTATATAAGTATAGTATACAGTAAGGGTCCTCAACCCCTGGGCTGCAGCTCACTATTGGGCTCACTCAAGAGCCCTTCAAAACCAGGCCTCAGAAATGATGAGCAAGCACATGCCCATCCCCACTTGTGTATGCACTCCATTTGCACAAACAGCAGGCTTGCATGCCTGTTGCTCTCACAAATGGGGCTGCGTGCACTTGCCCACCACTCACTCAGAACCATCCTCCTGCCCCCAGCCAGCCCACAAAACCAGAAAGGTTGGGGAATTTTGCTTTACAGCACTCTCTAAATAGTTTACAGTGTCAGCATATTACCGCAACAATCTGGGTTCTCATTTTACTCAGCTGGATGGAAGGCTGAGTCAGCGTGAGCTGCTGAGGATCAAACTCATGGCAGTAAGTTGAATTAGCCTACAGTACTGCACTCTAACCACTGCACCACTCTGGCTGCTCCATGATTAATACATTATAGGAAAATGTCGTATAATGTTGCTCCTGGTTTGGTCTGGTTCTTTGAACCAGTAGTGGCAGTGGGGGCAGGAGGCTCCACGCACTCACTAGGGATGCTTCTGCGCAAACCAGTAGCAACGGATTTTAGAACAAACTACTGTCTATAACATCTATTTTCTGTGAATACACATGTCGCTCTTTAGTTATTGATGTATTGTGGAATTAATGTTATGGGTTTTTTTATCCTGCCATTAAAAAAACCCCAACTCTTTGTCACTATACTGGATGTTGATGATTTTTTTTTAAAAAGAACAGAATATTTCTCAATGAGTGATAGTAGTACTTTCTTCCCATCTCCCTTCTAAGATTGGAAGAAATATTACTCACAGAAACAGAGGGGGAATGAGGACACCAAAAAAAGGGGGGTGGGTGGGGGTGGCCGCCCCAAGTCTTTGGAGAGGGGTGGCATACAAATCTAAATAATAATAATAATAATAATAATAATAATAATAATAATAATAATAATAATAATAATAATGGCACAGATGATCCACTGGAACTTGTGCCGGAACTACCATTTACCAGTGGCAAAGAAATGGTGGGATCATAAGCCCGAAAAAGTGGTCAAAAATGAGCAAGTAAAACTACTGTGGGACTTCCGACTTCAGACTAACCGAATTCTGAAGCATAACACACCAGACATTGTGATCGTGGAGAAAAAGAAAGTATGGATCATCGACATCGCAATCCCAGGAGACAGCAGAATTGAGGAGCAGCAGCTAGAGAAATTAGTGAAATACAAAGATCTAAAAATCGAGCTGCAACGACTCTGGCATAAGCCAGTGAAAGTGGTCCCAGTGGTACTTGGCACGCTGGGCACAGTACCAAAGGATCTCAGCGGACATTTGAAAACCATCGGAATTGACAAAATCTCCATCTGTCAATTGCAAAAGGCCGCTTTACTGGGATCAGCAAACATAATTCGCCGCTACATCATGCAGTCCTAGGTGCTTGGGAAGCGCCCGACTGGTGATGAAATACGAAATCCAGCATAGTGATCTCCTTTGCTGTGTAGTACTGACATAATAATAATAATAATAATAATAATAATTATTATTATTATTATTATTATTATTATTATTATTATTATTATTATTTTCTTCCAGCTAAATGAGCAAAGACAAACATTTCAAAAATGCCTTTTTTGACATGCAGACCTGGACTCAGAAGCCAGGACCAGCCTTTATGTTATTCTCCTTCAGAATCAGGGAAAACAATTTTCTTCTAAGGAATATTTGGTAGGAAAGAATTTTAATGATGGGCAGCAGCTTTAGGATGGTTTGGTTTATAAAATATATATAATAAATCCCAGTTAGGGTATGGCTAGCTGATGAGGCCAGAACAAGGTTGAAATAGTGTTATCCTAGTCTCCCTTAATTTTAAACATTCAGCAAAAACATGTGATACATATATATATATATACACACACACACACATGCACACACACAGGCTATTATTATATTATTTAAATTTTATACAGAATGTATGGTTGTAAATTGTGTAAGCCACCTATTGAATCAGATGGCATAAACATTTTTGTAATGAATACATATAATAAATGGAACTATGATTTGTCCTAGTTAGCTTGCTCTATTTTTATTTGGATCTGGGTGGGTTTATGGAAAGATTTCTTTAACAATCTCTCTCGTTATTTGGACTTGTTTCTTGGTTTGGTTTTGTGGAAGACTGTTTTCATAATTGTAAGGATTGCTTCAGCTGCAGTTAGAACTTATCAGTCCCAGTAGTACAAATTTTTGTCAACAATTATTTCTGTATGTATTGCCCTTAAGTTTTACTGTGAGGTATGATAGTAGTAACAGAATGCAGACAACATATGTTGTAGGAAAATATGTGGGGTATTTTGTTGCAAGCTTAATTAGGAGACTTTTTGTTCATAAAACAATTGGTGGCCATTTAAATATGAAAGATTAAAGACCAATACACT
This sequence comes from Erythrolamprus reginae, assembly GCF_031021105.1. Lineage (NCBI taxonomy): Eukaryota > Metazoa > Chordata > Lepidosauria > Squamata > Dipsadidae > Erythrolamprus > Erythrolamprus reginae. The sequence goes on along the minus strand of NC_091952.1, from coordinate 162,723,890 downwards.
GAACAACAGGAAGAATAGTAATCATATTGAACCATCAAAAGTAACAACAACAAAGCAAGCAAAAAACAATGTGTAATTTATATAAAAATAATAGAAATGTCAGTGTTAAAGTCTACTGGAACCCACAGTGAATTTAGAAACATTTCTTCCTTAATCTAGATAGGTGGAGAGTAATGGGCTGAGAGAGAAACTTTATTCATGTTCTTTCTTCTTTGTTATTCTGTTTTTCCCCTATATTCCCTAGAAATGAACTTACTGAAAAATGAACTGAGCCCTGGTTAAAAGTGAATAAAATTAAGTTCTGTATAAAGGTGAAAAACAGATAAGTCACTAATTCCGGACACAGTGGCTCACTAGCCAAGATGCTGAGTTTGTCAAATGAAAGGTCAGCAGTTCACCGGTTTGAATCCCTAGTGCCGTGTGATGGGGTGAGCTTCTATTACTTGTCCCAGCTTCTCCCAACCTAACAGTTCAAAAGAATGTAGAAATGAAAGTATAAAAATAGGGACCACCCTTGGTGTGAAGGTAACAGCTTTCTATGCACCTTTGGCATTTAGTCATGCCAGCCACTTGACTTCTGCTTTGAAACAGAGATGAGCACCATCCCCTAGAGTCAGGAATGACTAGCACATATGTGCAAGGGGATATTCATTAATCAGATTTATCATTGCCATGTAAAGTACAATATAATAAAGGATTGCACACAGAATGAATATGTATAAATATTTACAAATTTTTTAAAAGCTTATTTTTTTTAAAAAAACCAAATAACAATAGTACTTAGACTTCTATACCACTTCACAGTGCTTTTTAGAGCCCTCTCTAGGTGGTTAACAGAGTCAGCATATTGCCCACCAATAATTTGGGTCCTCATTTGCTAATCGTGGAAGGATGGAAAGCAGAGTCAACCTAAAGCCTGGTGAGATTTGACTTGCCAAATTGCAGGCAGTTGGCAGTCAGCAGAAATAGCCTACAGTACTGCATTCTAACCACTGCGTCACCACAGCTCTGCCTTCTAATGCTATAGCTTCATCCATTGAAAATTTGTCAAAAACTTAAAGAATAAAAGCAATGGTTCTTGATTCCCTCCCTCATTATGATTAATAACTATGTGATTTTAATTTTTGTTTTTGTTTTCCAAAGCAAAGTTATGACTTGGATCTCAAACAAAATAGACTAGACCATGGGTAAGCAAAGTTGGCTCTTCTATGACTTGTGGACTTCGACTCCCATAATTCCTGAGCTAGCATGATTTGCTTAAGGATTTTGTGAGTTGAAGTCCACAAGTCATAGAAGAGCCATATTTGCCTACTCCTGGACTAGACCAATTACATTAGCCTATGTTCTGATGGCTCAGAATGGGACGCAGATCAAAATATGTTTATCATTGATGCATAGCCATATTCAGAAAGTCATATTCTATTTTCAGTTGTGTGGATCTATTACGTAAGAAAAGGAACAAACATGTCCCTTTAAAAATATTATTATTGTTATTCTGATTCACACCTTTGGCTTTGGAACAAACTTATCCCAGCTCCCCACCCCCCCACTAGTAGGCCCATATGTGCCTATTGGATTTGCATTAAGCAAAGAAAAACATCCTGCTAAAGATCTTACTTTATTCTAAAACCACTGTGGTTTTTTGCATGACAGAATCAATGGTGGCGGTAGAATTAATTACAACCTGTGTATAGAGGACACAGGTGGAAGGTAGAGAGAGTGGAAGGTAGAAGTAGGTTAGTGTTCAGGAGGAGAAAGGAACCTCCTTTACTGACAGAGAGAATAAAACTCCAGCAGCAGACATTTGTTGTTCTGTCTTGCTTCCAACGTGTATCTTACCAAAAATGCCAGGCTTAATCAGAGCTTTGTGCTACCCTTGCACTACAATGCAGAAAACATTTTGCAAGCTTCAGGGCACCTGTGTGCCTGTGACACTCTTATTCTCTCTCTCTCTTTTTCCCTCTGTCTCTCTCTCTCTTTTCTCCCCTGCCCCCTTTCTCTCAGGGTATATATGTGGCTGCTCCTGAGGTGAATAATAAAGCAAGCTATTTATGCTTCAGCTTGCCTTCCCCTTCTGTGATTAGCTTTTCCTGGAACATACTGCATACTTCTAATTATGAACTTATATTCCACATTAAATGACTTTTCATTTGTATAGGAGATCTTTTCTAAACAGAGTGACCATTTTCACGGCAAATTGATGAGTGTATACTCTCAGTTTCAGCCGGAGCTTAATTTTATTTATGGTATATGAGAACAGGGTTTTGTCTCTGTGTGTGTGTGTTCAAGTCAGTGCCCAGACAAGTCCATGCAGTTCTCTTGGCAAGATTTCAGAAGTGGTTTGCCATTGCCTCCTTCATAGTGACTGGCCCAAGGCTTTATGAACATAAGGCAGGACTAGAACTCCCAGTCTCCTGTTTTCTAGCCTGATGCCTTAACGACTACATCACGCAGACTTATAATAATTTTAGGTCAAGTTAATTTCACATTGTGGAAAATATAAATTATTAAGGAAAGTAGAACAGACATAGATTTGTGAGTTCTTTTTTCCCCTCTTACTTCTTCTTCTACTCTTCCCCCAAGTGTAACTTGTCTTCAAAAATAATTTGTGGGGGAAATTATTCTAATTTTAAAAAAAAAAAAGGTTCCAGAGAGGTTCCGGAGAGCTGAAACCCACATTTCTCTCTTTAAAAATTAAGCATTTTCTTGAATTCTTTTAATTCTTAAAAAAAAAAATACTTTCTAAATGCTGTTGTTTGACTCTTTTTATGGGTCCTTTGAATCTTTTTTTCTGGAGCTAAATTGTACAAAGGAATTGTTCAACTTCAGGCAATAGTTATATAAGCTCTTTGATGATTGGGAAGGTAAACTGATACAAGTGTGATAAACATAGCCTCTTGTCAAATAATTTGACTCTTGCTTTCAGTCTTGGTAGCATACTATTATGCTTAGGAACTATTATATTTCCCCTAGAAGGTACAGGTACATATTACATGTTAACATGCAGTTAACATGTAATATGTTAACATATAAATGAAATTATAATTTAAGCCAGAGCTAAGAAAATGATATTGGATTGCTTGATATAGATTTTGAATGAATGTATAATGAATATTTATGGTTATTATGGTGTATATTAATTGGAAACATACAGTAAATGTCACATGTGCACTTTTATATGCAAGAAATGGGTATTGTTGGTTGAACATCCAAATATAGCAGCATGAATGTAAATACTTTTTGATGTATGGCAGTAATAAAGCTTGTCTATCACAGTCACAAGTTGTGATAGCTTTTAAGGGAGGCATGCTGATTGCCTTGCTTAATGACCCCTATCCCTGCTTTCCCTGATGTGGTCATTAAGTGATTGTGTCAGCCGTTAAATGGAAAATGGGGTGCCTCTGAGGTGGCTATGTATTGGGAAAACCTAATGCAGGCCCAAACCATGCCATGGGACCTCCCATGATCTCCTCAACTACCTTAGGGATTCCACGATCTGCTTAAACTCTTAAGTGTCCCCACAGGTTTTGGGCCTGCTTTTGTATCACATGGGCTCCTTGTAGGCCATGGAATCCTTTTCAGCCACATTCCTGCATGAGATTTGACCTTGTATTGAGGAAAGGGAACAGGTCACTTTCCACCTTGGCATCCCTAGGCCCACATGACATTGTCCCAAAAGTGGGCATCATTCCAGAGCAGTCCCCAATTTATTGTGTCTATTCCCAAAAGGCTATGCTTTTCTGAGCCTGCAAAGATGAAGAAGAGATGGAGAAGGAAATCTGCGCCGCCTGTGTTCTAGTGAGTTTTTTTGCTTCTGCGCATGCTGAATGATTACCAATTATGTATACATTTTTTAAAAAAGTGAAAGTAGAAGAATGGCATTTTGGTTCAATGTTACTATGCAGAGAAAAAATAGTGAAAAAATATTAGCACATGAAAATCCTATTAGAAAGGTATGGTATTGCAAAGTGTGAATATTGAAAGATGTGAAAATGACATATATAACAATGTACGTCTGACCCTTTTATTGTAAGACAATTGAGTAATTCTGGAAAAACACAAAAATAAGCTGGCTGGCTGGCTGGCTGGCTGGCTGGCTGGCTGGCTGGCTGGCTGGCTGGCTGGGTGGGTGGGTGGGTGGGTGGGTGGGGTGGGTGGATGGATGGATGGATGGATGGATGGATGGATGGATGGATGTAAAAAATGACCAGAAGAAAAGAAATACAGAAGGACATGGTTTCATTTTATGAAGAGAATAAATAATGAAAATAAATACTGCTTTGCTGGAAATTGGCAAAAAGTGATCACAGACATGATCACATGACCATGGGAAACTCCAACTGGTCATAAATGCAAGTTGATTGGCAAGTGCCCGAATTGCAATGACAAAACAGTGGGGGTATATAATAGGAATACAGGCAAATACAGGTTGTAAGTCACATTTTCCAAGGTCATTGTCACTTTGAATCATTGTTAAAAATAGTCGATGACTTGACTGTACTGGGTATTCAAGATATTAAGTCACAATAATTGCAAAACATCTTATTGCAATAATAACCACACTAGATCTCAACTGCAAAATTTAGGTAGTAACTACACGACAGAAAGAAAGATATTGAAAAGTCTACTCTTGCCTTCATCCAGCAGTTATCAAGGTATTTGCAGCCATCTAGCAGCCTAATAGAAATACAGTGATACCTTGTCTTACGAACTTAATTGGTTCCAGGACGAGGTTCGTAAGGTGAAAGGTTCGTAAGACAAAACAATGTTTCCCATAGGAATCAATGGAAAAGCGATTAATACATGCAAGCCAAAAATTCACCCCTTTTGCCAGCTGAAGTGCCTGTTTTTGCGCTGCTGGGATTCCCCTGAGGCTCCCGTCCCTGGGAAACCTCACCTCTGGACTTTTGGGGTTTTTTGTGATGCTGCAGGGGAATCCCACCAGGGGAATCCCAGCATCGCAAAAACAGGCGCTTCACTGCAATGGAAGTCCAGAGGAGGGGTTTCCCCAGCGAGGGAAGTCTCAGCTTGGACTTCTGTTGCCAGTGAAGACTCGTTTTTGCAATGCTAGGATTCCCCTGCAGCATCACAAAAACCCAAAAGTCCAGAGGTGGGGTTTCCCATGGAGGGGAGCCTCAGGGGGAATCCCAGCAGTGCAAAAACGGGCGCTTCACTGGCAACGGAAGGTCCAGAGGTGAGATTTCCCAACGAGGGGGAGCCTTCGCCTGGCAACGGAAGTCCGGAGGCAGGGCATCCCAGTGGCTGTGGCGGGTTCGTAAGGTAAAAATAGGTTGGAAGAAGAGGCAAAAAATCTTAAAGCCCGGGTTCGTATCTCAAAAAGTTCCTATGACGAGGGGTTCATAAGACGAGGTATCACTGCAGTTCCTTCATACTGACAAGCCATCCTTTGTCTCAAGCAACAACATTATGAACTATTCTACTTCAAAATACCATCCCTTTTACCATCCCTTTTTGTAGCAAAGATATCACTGGGTGTTCGATCTCGTACTGACAGTGAGTAAGTATGCAAGCTAGTAAGTGGCTTTTACAAAATGGAGGCATATTAAAAATTGCTGGAAGCTTTTGTAATGCTTGGTTAACTTTATGGGGTATTTACAGAAACTCAGGGCTGTTTAAATATCAGACAAGATAAATTGCAACAACGGCTTTGTAGAAATATTTAGTATGACTTATCCCATCCTTGAGAATTTAGTATGACTTATGCCCATCCTTGAGAATCATGAAAAGTGCAGTATTAGGCTTGAAAAAAAATGCCTGTTTTGTGCCTTGAAGAAAATAGGATCGAGAATCTGAAAGGTATGTTGTGAAATAGAGGATCCCAGAGCTGAGTTAGCTCATTCATTCATTCATTCATTCATTCATTCATTCATTCATTCATTCCACCCACCCACCCATCTATCCATTCATCCATCCATCTACAGAAACATTAGAAACTTGGAGCTAGTTGACAAAAAACCCCAGTTAGTCTGTTAGATCATCTAACCAATCAAAATTAACAATTACAAAAAAGGCAAATATAACTAAATCATAATGAAATCAAGTGATAAAATAACATGAACAATTAATTAATTTCAATATAAAGTTAAAATAGTAATATTTTAAAAATAATCATCACATGTTCTTCAGTATGTTAAATCAGAACATTTGAAGGGGTGGAGTAAACTTTAATTCTATTGTGTATGTGTGCAGGAATGTAGGAGGCTATTCTGTAAACTAGGATAGTAACTGAAAGAAAACAATTCATTAGACGTGTTGAACCATTAGATACAGACAAATGCTTTTGATTTATTTGTATTTCAACCTATGGTTGAGGGAGCTGAGGGCAGCATATATGCATGCTTCTCTTAATCTGGAAGCAACGTTGTCCTGATTCCTGTGAGTTGATTAGATAATGAGGTAAGTAACGGGCAAGAATTTGAACTTGAATTGTCCTACTTCAAATATCATTCTTTGATCATGTTTACTAACTAATATGTTCTATGTTCATTAAGGCAAATAAGGCAAATATATATAATTCAGGACTATATCTATTATGTCACCCTAGTTTTCCCCCATTAAAAACCCAACACGGATGACATTTTCAGTTTGTGTGCTCTGGAGTCCCTGGAGTTTCCTTGGAAATATTTTTGGAAGTGGTTTGCCATTGTCTATTTCCTAGAACCGCTGAATGACAGACCCAGTTGACTTTGTGTCTTGGGCATGACTAGAACTCATGGTTCTGGTTTCTGGCCTGGTGTCTTAGCCTCTATGTCAATCTGGTTTTCTCAAGTTTATAGTAGAAGAGTTGTTTTTGTGGAATATCTCCCTCTCCATAAATGGTAGTGCAGATCCACTGACTATACAGAGGAATATTAATAATGTATTTCTGCAGCTGCTATGAGAATGGGGTAAGAAAGGGTTCCAAAATCCAATATACCTTCCAAAGTTTAGCGGTAGCAAATCTCATCCACAAATTTCTTCCACATATTATTTTTTCCATCAATATTTGAATAAGAGGAGATAATTAAAATCACTCATTGAAAGATTTGGTGCAGAACTTACTATTGTTCATATAAAAAACAAATAGTATTTAAGGATCGAGACTAGAAACTGGAAGGCCAAAATTTCTAATCTGGCTTTATATAGGTGACCATGGACCAATCACTCTGTCAACCAAACCCACCTCACAGGGTTGTAGCTGTGAAAAAAAATTAGAAGCTGAAAATAACATTATGAATGTTTACTGCCTCAAATTATTTAAAAAATGAACACGGGATAAAAATAAATAAATAATAAAATAATTGGCAGGCTACCTATCATCTGTTCTTCCATATACCCTTCTCTCTTTAGTCTTTTTGCATCAATCTGTCTTTATATCAAGGGAAATGGCAAAATTCCCCCCCCCCTTTTTTTTACTTCAGAGGATCTTTGGCTGGTAATAATCTGCTCTTCCATTTTGTTTTACTGTTTACAGTATCTGATTATAATGTAACAGTGATGCCTTTTTTCCTTTTATTTTGTAAATATGATCCAGAGCTTGCTTTGACTGCTTCTTCTAACCGAAATTGATAGAATGTTAACATCCAAAACACATTTAAATGGAATACATCCATAGCCCATTTAAATTATTTGTTGACAGGTGGCAAAATTACTGGACTTTGCAAGCCTTACCATGCTAGGAAAATTTCCTTCCTTTTAAGTGAACATTTGTACTGATTTTCATACTTGAAAGCAGTGTTGTTGTTGTGTGTATGTTTTTAAGTGCTTCCACCAAACCTTCCTCATACCACAGATTGGATGGAGCAATACTGACATCCTTTGGTTTACTCTTAAGGGACTGTTTGCAGCACATGTGTTATGAAGCAAAAAATACCCCCCCCCCCAAAAAAAAATGTGGAGGCTTCGGTCCAGCCTGATCCAAGAGGAATTGTGCACAGTCCAATTTGTAGCATGAGAGAGCAAGAGAGCATCAACTGTTCCAGATTTCATGCGTGCAAAGGATGGCATCTGCAGAATAGCAAACTAAAGGGCACCAATTCAAGCAATGTTATCCACACACACTCCGCACTTGTGATGCCAGAGATCGGCTGGGACAAAAAACGCCAGGTCGGTAGGAAGC